>NC_053028.1:13969959-14269959 GCF_003073215.2 Triticum urartu
TGCTTGAAAAAGTATATTTTGCAGTGGTGAGTGCAGGAGCTTCCATTCAAATCTTGCCATTTCCTTGGTTCCAAATATTCCAGCATCCCAAAATAATGATGCCCAAAGGTATTTCCTTATGGAGCTCTTTGAAGGCCCAGTAGAATATTTTCAGCTTTTTGGGGAGAATACACTCCGAGAAGCTTTGAGCTAAGATACAATCCTAGAAAAGATGCAGGGCAGTTTCTTCATTGCAAAAGACACAATTGTAGTAGTCGAATTCATCAAAGAAACTCTTAGGTGGCTAGGCTTTCTCCTGCTCCGGTCGGCACTGCTGGTGGTCCGCCTCGCCTCCCATGGCCTTTGGGCCGTGGAGGTGCAAAGGACCCCGGCCCCTCGCCATTGGGAGGGATCTCACTCTCGTTCTTTTTCTTTCAGGGTCTTGGTCGGGGTTATGTGGCAGCGGCGATGTCCCCTAGTAGAAATAATGTCTCCCACATCCGATCTCCATTGCGGTGGTGGATCTAGCATCATCGGAGGGCGTGTGGTGTTGTGTCTCCGATGGATCTTGTGGGATTCGATCGGTGCTGGTCATTGCTGGATCTGCTTGGATCCAGTCCTCGTTTGTCATTGGTTGTGTGCCTACAGGTTTGATCCTTCTGATCTACACTTCTCTTGAACTGCGGTGGATGCTTTTCTGGTGCACTGGTCCTGTAGGGCCTTGGCACGATGACTTCCCGACTATCTACCACAACAACGTTTGCCCGGTTTCTGCGAGGAAGCGACGATGATGGCGGCGCGCCTTCGGCTCGCTCCAGTGCTTGTAGTCATCTCTAGGTGGTCCATGGACCTGGTTGTAAGTTTTGTTACTCCTGGTGTTCTATGTGCTACCATGACAGATGATGAATAGACTAAAGTTTCTCCTGCAAAAAAGATGGAGTTCATACAAGGTCACACAGAGAAAAATACCAATGTTTGACACCGAAGTTTCAGCACTTGATTATACAATACCATGAGACACCTAGCTACCACTAGTGAAACCAACGGTTACAAAAGAACGAACCCATGTGACTCACCAAGTGCATGCAATGCAACTATGCAAATAAATTGAAACCATGTTGTCTAGGTGATGGGGTACGTTCTAAACAGATGTGAGGTAGAAACTTCTAGCAGAAAGGACACGGGTGGCGACCCATTTGAATTATCGTCCCGGCCGGCCAATAGTTCCGAAGGCACCATTTTAGTGTACTTTAACTAGTAAGTCAGTCGTGGTTTGATGGTGGCTAAATTCTAATAGTGACACAATAATTTCTTGACCTGACCGGCACGCAATGGTGCTAGAAACAGGCACAGAATTAGTTATTTTGGTTGGTGGATAGTGAAGTGCCCGAGTCAAGATGCTATGTGGAAATACTTGTCTCTATACGGAATAAGGAGACAAATTTATGTATAACCAGGTAGCAGCAAGATCAACTTAAAACTTTAACTAAGTACAACATTGACGTCCGTAATAAGAGTGCATTTTATTTGTCTTCTATTTTTCCCAGCAGCCTGGCATGACCATACCTCCTGAAGACCAACTCATTGATTCCAGATACCAAGCGTTATACCCCTCAAAAAAAAAAGATACCAAGCGTTATTGTTGCCTTGATTAGTTCCAAGTAATCTGTTGAATAGTCGGTACTACTGAACGGAAAGCAACTGACAAACAAGATGCAGAAATTAACTAAAAAAATGCTCTGGTATTCTCTTCTCCAGGCGAGCGATGGTGACTTGCTGTTCAATAAGTGCACGGACTGAATTGTTCATCTGGATTGAGAGAAGAGGAACAACATGCAGTTCGAGCAAGGCATGGCGACAATCCTGCTGCTCCTACTCAGCAGCCTCACACCGTTCCTGGCGGCAGCCGATGTATTCTGCGACAACGTTAAGGTCCTTGCTGCCACCCTCCCAAACAAAACCTCCTCTTCCCCAGTACACTTTGCCACCGCCACCATCGGCCAAGCCCCCAACACCGTATATGCGCTCGCGCTCTGCCGTGGCGATGTCCTCAATGACACAGCCTGCGCCGAGTGCATCACCAACGTATTCGGCAAAGTGCAGAATGCTACGCCGCCAGAGGTAGAGTGCTTCAGGGCTGCCTCCTACTATGCCGATTGTATCCTCATTTACAACTTCAAAGACATCCTCGCTCCCTCATTCACCAATAGTACAGAAGGAGAAAATGGTGGCGACCCTCCTTTTGAGAGGTGGAATGTCAGAAACGTTACCGGCGACGTGCCACTCATCACTGGTCTTATCCACAAGCTGCTGGTGCAGACAGTGGAGAAGGCAGCCAGCGCGTCGCCGAGGCGGTTCGCCACGGGTGTCGTGGACAGCGGCACAAACTTCCCGAAGGTGTACTCGATGGCACAGTGCACGCCGGACCTGTCTTCCGGGGACTGTCTAGAGTGCTTGCAACATCTCCTTGGCATGATCAACTCCACCATGTCCCTCCGCATGGGAGGGCAGATGGGTGTCATACGGTGTTATTTCAGGTATGACGCGTCTCAGTTCTATCAAGGCCAATCAATGATAAGTCTGGGGCCGCTAGCTCCAACTCCGACCCAACACAAGAGTAAGTCCAGCCCCAGGGTTCCTATATGTAATTTTGTGACATGGAGGTAAAATTCTCTATTATATACACACCTGATTGGTTGTTATCGTATATGTTCATATCAGGGCGTATGAACAAGCTGTGGGTAATTCGCATAGTTTTAATACCTCTAGCTGCAGCAACATTTCTCTTCTTCATCTTGTACTATCGTCGGATCACAAAACAACGAAAAGGTATGCCACTAATAATTAGTTAGTTTCTGAATGGGCCATTCTATTGTTTGAATTAGTTACTCTTTAATCATAGTCTTAATAAGACACTATTAAACATATATCAATAAAGAGGGATTGTGCCAATTCTCAATCATGTAGGTGAAGTGATGAGGTTACAAGGATCAAGACGTTCTCGGGATTTGGAAGGAGAGGAACAACTAGTTTGGCAAGGCAAAAATTCAGAGTTCATGGTGCTTGACTTCCAACAGCTACTACAGGCCACAAATAATTTTTCGGAAGAAAACAAACTTGGACAGGGTGGCTTTGGTGCTGTATACAAGGTAAATTACTATGCGCATTTTTATATGTTTATTTCAAACTTCTTTGGCTTCCTAACATAATAGCTAACAAAGGAGCCCACATTTATAACAATGGTTAGGAGGTTTATAGTGCAAAGTGGAAGTGCGCCTAACTTTAGGATATATATTTTTACCAGGGCAAGCTTGCTGATGGATTGGAGATAGCAGTTAAAAGACTTTCTTCACATTCAGGACAAGGCTTCGTAGAGTTTAAAAATGAAGTCCAGCTCATAGCCAAACTACAACACACTAATTTGGTTAGGCTCTTTGGATGTTGCTCCCTAGAAGAGGAGAAAATATTAGTGTATGAATACTTGCCCAACAAAAGCTTGGATTTCTTTATCTTTGGTATGTCTATGCATTTCTTATTTGAGTTTACACAATATTTATCAATGCATCAGAGTAACTAAAATTGACTCCACAGTCCACATTTTATTTTTCTGTTAACCCCATGAGTCTAATTTCATTACATAGGTAACCAAGTAGCACAAATTTTGATCAGTTAACCTGGCGTATTTCTCATGTTATACCAATGTTTGTCTGATGTGTAGATGGAAAAAGAAGAGCTTTACTTGATTGGTCCAAACTTGTAGCAATAGTTGAAGGCATAGCACATGGACTTCTTTACCTACATAAGCACTCCCGGTTACGTATCATACATCGAGATCTTAAACCAAGTAACATTCTCTTGGATAGCGAAATGAATCCAAAGATTTCAGATTTTGGTCTAGCAAAAATTTTCAGCTCAGATAGCACTGAAGGAAACACTACTAGAAGAGTGGTTGGTACATAGTAAGTCTCAGAAACACAATCCACTCTTGAGTACTTATATTACACCCCAATCATATGCAATAATTTTGACATGTATCATATACCATTTCAGTGGCTACATGTCCCCTGAGTATGCTTCGGAGGGTGTCTTCTCTATTAAATCGGACGTCTTCAGTTTTGGTGTTATTATTTTTGAGATACTTAGCGGAAAGCGGAATTCTGGTAGCCAGCAATATGGTGATTTCATCAATCTTCTTGGATATGTAAGATTATACACATAAACTTATGCAAGTAAATTTTTTCTATATTTTCTGTGTGGCCTACATTTTTTTAGATATTTGAAGACATAACATAACCTAAGAACTACAAACAGGCATGGCAATTATGGGAAGAGGGAAGGGGAATTGATCTTCTTGATACATCATTGGTTCCCAAAGGTCAATCGCCGAAGATTATGAGATACATTAATATAGCATTATTATGTGTACAAGAGAATGCAGCTGATCGACCAACCATGGCAGATGTTATAGCAATGCTATGCACCGATGATATGAACATCGACGAGCCTAAGCAGCCGGCATATTTCAACATAAGGGTCGGAAATGAAGAGTCTACTGCTACAGAGTCATGTAGTATTAACGACATGACCATATCTGTCGCAATTCCTAGATAGTTTTTCTCTCCTTGTTTACTATGTTTGTGATGTCCCAACGTGTATTGATGATATTGTAACCATTGTATCAAAGTATAAGTTTAAGTGGTCCATTCTAGTTTTCACAGACTATGTTGTTGCTACCTTGAGTTCAGTTGTCCCTAATTTTATTTTATTTTGCATATTTTTAATGAGGTTTATTGGTTTATCTATAGCATTTTTATTACATTTTCTATCTAAATATTAAATTGGAACACACATCACATTGTTTCGAAATAAAATATAATAAGAATTGTTGATGGTGTGCCCTAAGCGGTTTTTGTTTATCATAAGCTGACTCGAGTTTTAGACACATGATGATTTAATTCGTGGGGATGTACATGACAATTATTTTTAAGAACGAAGGTGCAAGATGCGCCCGACTTTAAATTATTAAAGCCCAGCCAGATAGAGTAATAAGAGGTTCATACAACCACCAACCACAGACAACAAAAGTAAATGATGTTCAGATACAGAGCTCTAAGCTGAATATGAGTGCAGATTCGAAAACATTTTGGTAGACTACGTGGCTGGCGACATTGCAGCCGTCCTCGCCATGGCATCAGTATGACCAAGCCGCTGGATCACCGCGTGCCCGTTGTCTCACCCTTCGCCTTTCCCAACAGAGCCCACTGCTGCCGAAAAAGTTACCACTGATACGTGATGATTTGACACAAAAGTATGGTGTTGTAAAAAAATTTGCAATATAATAGCCACGAAGTCATAACTCTTTTTCTTTAAAAGATGTTGTCCAATTGATAGATCTTGTGTTGGAAATTTCATTCAGGTGAGTAGTTATTTCATTATATAAACCTGTGACGCCTTGATTGACTTCTGGATTAACTAATTGCTGTATTCGATCCCTGCCGGTTGGTAGCTGCCGTGAATAATTGTTTCATCGACATCGTGATTGACGGTTTCCATTTTGTTGACTGTCTTTCTTTTGCAAGAGAATTATTGACTGCTGAGCTGATTGCTGAAAGCCACACAATGATACACAACTCAGGAAGCAAGCAAGGTAAAATTAGGACAAACAGAAAGAGAGCGTGGCCGGCCGTGCCGCGGTTAGCTAGCTAACATGCTGATGCTCGGCGTCCTGCTCCTTTTTTTGTTGCCGTTGTCGGCAACGGGAACGGCACAGCTCTGCGGCAGCGGCAGCAACTACGCCACCAACAGCACCTACCAGACCAACCTCGCCGCCCTTGCCGCTACTCTCCCCACTAACGCCTCCTCCTCCTCTCAGCAATTTGCCACCGCAACCGCTGGCCAAGCACCCGATGCCGTGCACGCGCTCGCGCTCTGCCGCGGCGACTTCGCCAACGACACGGCATGTGCGGACTGTGTTGCCGCCTCATTCCAGCACGCACAGCAGACATGCCCCAACGACGAGGCCGCCACCGTCTACTACGACTATGACGACGTAAACAATCAGAGGCCAGGCTGCGTCCTCGGCTTCTCTGGCGACAGCGATTTCCTCAGCCCAGCGGCCGGTCTCACCGAGAACGGCACGCTCTTCGAGGCATGGAATCCGGGGAACATCTCCGCGGACGCCACCATCACCGCCGCAGACGTCCACAAGCTGCTGACTGTGACAGCCCAGGACTCGGCCGCCGACGCGGCGAGGCGGTACTCCACATCGGTCATGGATGCCGTGCCGACGCTCTACTCCATGGCACAGTGCACGCCGGACCTCTCTGCGGGAGACTGCCTGGCATGTCTCCAGCGGCTCATCGGCATGGTCAACGCCACCACGTCCATGCGCCAGGGAGGACGGATATTCGTCCTGCGCTGCAACATCAGGTTCGAGACGTTTATGTTCTTCGACCAACCTATGCGGCGGATCAATCCTTCCTCCATCACTCAGGCTCCTCCAACAGGCAAGATTATGTACACGAACTGTTCGTTTTATTTAATTTTGTTTCATGCGTGCCCAGACAGTTCAAAGATTACTGTTGATCATGCTCTTGATAATTCGTCCAAGGATGTTTAATTTTAAAATACAGGAATCAAACCTTGGATAATTGCATTATGTGTGTCTTCTGCTGTGGCACTAGCTGCTTTCTGCTTCATGGTTTATCGTCGTTGCCTCAGAGGAAGGATCAGAAAACGTGGGTAAATGAGTTTCTGAAATGCTACTTTGTACTCCACTAAATATACAGAGCAGAAATTAGAGAGATCGATCCGTTGCACCAATGTTCAATTTTTCAGGTTCAGTGAGATTGCGAGAAAGGCGTACTATTAAGTTGCACGGAGGGGATCATGAACTAGTATGGGATATGGAAACAGGAATGTTATCAGGGTTTTCGTTTTTTGAGTTTGATCAGATACAGGAGGCCACGGGTAACTTTTCTGAAGAAAATAAACTTGGAGAAGGCGGATTTGGCCCTGTATATAAGGTACATATATCACACTCTTCTGTAATCCCCCGTTTACATTAAGTAGAGAAATATTTTATATGTCCCTGAAAATTCATAACTCTTAAAAAAATTAGTATCCCACATATAGCATTGGTATACATAATTACTCTGAAGAACATCAATACAAAGTGGAGTTAATTTGCATTTTACTAATTACTTGGTAGTTGTGCTCTTTTTTTTTTCTCTAGGGGCATTTTCTTCAGGGAATGGAGATAGCAGTTAAGAGGCTTGCTTCCCATTCAGGACAAGGTTTGGTAGAGTTCAAAAATGAAGTTCAGCTCATAGCCAAGCTTCAACATAGGAATTTGGTGAGACTGCTGGGATGTTGCTCTCAAGGAGAGGAAAAGATACTGGTCTATGAATACATGCCGAACAAAAGCTTGGACTTCTTCATATTTGGTACACATTTGCATTTTTAGATTCATAGCTATCATTTAGTATACTGATGCCATAAACATGACTTAAATATCCTACTATAATGTTTTTAGAAATCCTATATGCCTAATAGCACTCTCTTGAGAATTGAGGTGTCCAACTTTTATTGTTTAGATGTCCTTTCTCTGCTATACTAATATTTAGTTCACGCAGATGAACGCAGAAAAGCTTTAATGGATTGGAACAGACGTCTATCAATAATTGAAGGAATAGCAGAAGGCCTTCTTTATCTACATAAGCACTCTCGTCTGCGTGTTATACATCGAGATCTTAAGCCAAGCAACATTCTCTTGGACAATGAAATGAATCCTAAAATTTCGGATTTTGGACTAGCAAAAATATTCAGCCCAAATAACAACGAGGAAAACAGTACGAGAAGAGTAGTTGGTACATAGTAAGTTTCAAATAGTTACACCACTTATGAATATTCATATACTACAAGTTAACCATATATACTAACTGGACCTATGTTATTACATCGTTTCAGTGGTTACATGGCTCCCGAGTATGCTTCTGAGGGCCTATTCTCTATCAAATCCGATGTATTCAGCTTTGGTGTTTTAGTTCTTGAGATCCTTAGCGGGAAAAGGAATTCTGGTAGCCATCTATGTGGTGATTTCATCAATCTCCTCGGATATGTGAGTTCATACATGTCCATATAACATGAAAACAATTGCTTTGTTAATCATACTTAAGTATACCATGAAATTGCAAATAGGTTTGGCAGTTATGGGAAGACAGAAGATGGATTGATATTGTTGATGCATCACTTAATTCATTTCTTCCAAAGACTCACCCAACAGAAATTATGAGGTGCATTAACATTGCACTACTATGTGTACAAGAGAATGCAGTAGATCGACCAAACATGTTGGATGTTACTGCAATGCTAAGCAGCAAGACAATGATCCTACGTGAGCCTAAGCACCCACCATATTTCAATCTAAGGGTAGGCAATGAAGAGGATACTTCTGCTACACAATCATGCAGTATCAATGGTGTTACGCTATCTATAGCAGCTGCTCGATAGCAGTTTCTCTTTGAGTTATGTGTTCTTTACTAAGCCGTATGTAAAATCAAAGATTCTGTAGATGTTGTACAAGGCATATACATGTAGTGCAGATATGTTTCTCTAAATCACATTGAAATGGAATGTATATTGGAACGTGGACACAACCAATCAAAACCATGGTTGTGTTTCTAATAAGGCTTCTTATTAGATAGTGGTAGCGAAGGTGAGTTCACATCTCGAAGGCTGTAGATAATCCCACAAACTAAGAGGAAAAATAAGGCAATGTTGGAGAAGGACACGGCGGTAGACTAAGCCGACTTGGAGTACACCCCAAGTAATATCTGTTGTAACCCTAATTGTAACTCATATGTTGTATATATATATGGAGGCTGGGGCGTGCGGTTCTGCACCCCAGATCTTTGTTTACATGGTATCAGACACCGGACCACGATCTCCCTAAACCCTAGCCTCCCCGACCCAACTCTCGATCCCTTCCCATGGCTTCAGCCGCCGAACTCCAGAAACTCGAAGCCGAGCTCAAGGAATGCGAGTCCCTTCTCTGAACTCGCCAAGAAGAGCTTGACCGGCGCCTCGCCGAGTCAGGCAAAGCCCCAGCCACCACCCCAAACCCCTCCTCATATGTCGCCTCCCTCAAACCTAATGTCGCCATAACCCTAGACCTCCATGAATCCAACTACATCAAGTGGCGCGAGCTGGTTCTTGTTGCCCTCGGTTGCTATGGCCTCACCCACCATGTCACCGGCGACGGCGCGGCCACACCATCCGACACTTCGCCCACCTCTGATTGGGCACGTGACGACTTCACCATCCTTTCATGGATCTACGGCTCGATCTCCCCCGAGCTCTTCGGCATCATCATGGCACCTGGGTCTACGGCGCGGCAGATCTGGGACTCCATCGCCAACCTCTTCCACGACAACAAGAAAAGCTATGCCCTTGCTCTGGATGCGGAATTTCGCAACACACCGCAAGGTGACATGTCCGTCCACGACTACTGCGCCAAGCTCAAGTCTCTCGCCGACGCTCTGGGCGATGTTGGTGAGACAGTTTCCGACGAGACGCTTGTCCTGACGGTGCTTCGCGGCCTCAACGAGCAGTACAGCCATCTTCGCTCTTTCCTGCCATACCAGGTCCCGTTCCCCTCCTTCCCGCAGACTCGTTCAGCACTCGTTCTCGAGGAAACCCAGAAGAAGACCGACGCGAAGCATGCGTCCGCCACGGCGCTCTGGGCCAGTGGCAACAGCAACCTCCCTCATGGCGGCGCATCGGCATCACCACCTCCACCGCCCGCTGACCGTGGCTCCAACTCCAACACCGCCACCATGCCCTCCTCCAACACTGGCCCTGGCGGTGGCTACGGCGGCCGTCGTGGATGCGGCGGTGGCCGTGGTCGAGGACACGACAACAACAATCCCTGGATGTTCAACCCTTGGACTGGTCTCCCAACTCGGGCCGGCCAACAGCAGCAGCAGTCCTCACCACCACCATGGCAGCAGCCTCCCACCGCACCCTGGCAGCCCCGTTGGCGCGCTCCTGGTGTCCTGGGTCCCCGTCCTGGCGCTACCCCCTTCCAAGCATACACGGCATATGGGCACCCGCAGCTCCCTCCTGGCGCGTCCTCCAGCTCCACCAGCACACCTCATCAGCATCTGGACCCGGCTTTGCTAATTGCTCTCCAGAACCTGCAGCTCCATGGAAATCAAGAATGGGTCATGGACACTGGCGCCTCATCTCACATGGCATCCGATTATGGTACACTCTCCTCCATTACTCCCACTTCCTCACATAAAATAACAGTCGGCAATGGTGCATCTCTCCCTGCTACTCACACCGGTTCATCCATCCTTTTCTCCTCCTCCTCTAACCCCTTTTACCTTTATAATATTCTCGTTGTTCCCAGTATTATCAAAAATCTTATATCTGTTCGTCAATTCACCATGGATAATCTTTGTTCTATAGAGTTTGATCCATTCGGTTTTTCTGTGAAGGATCTCCTCACCAAGACCGTACTTCTTCGATGCAATAGCTCCGGCGCCCTCTACACACTCTGCAGTCCACCCCAAGCTCAAGCTCTCCTCGTCGCCACCACCACCGACCTTTGGCATCGCCGTCTTGGACATCCTGGCCATCATACCATGTCCCGTCTTCAGCAACGTCAACACATACCGCCCAATAAATCGTCGTCAACACTTTGCCATGCTTGTCAATTAGGCCGTCATGTTAGATTACCATTTTACTCTTCGATGTCATTTAGTATCAAACCTTTTCAACTATTACACTGTGATTTATGGACATCTCCGATTCCTAGTCCCTCGGGTTTTTGCTACTATCTTATTATTGTTGATGATTATACACATTACTTTTGGAGTTTTCCTTTACGCAAAAAATCCGATGTCTATGCTACCTTCCTCGCCTTCCACGCCTATGCTCAAACTCAGTTTAATCTCAGTATCCTTTCTATCCAATGTGACAATGGCCACGAATTTAACAACACCAAACTTGATCTCTTTTTCTCCACCAATGGCATCCTTCTCCGTTTTTCTTGCCCATATACCTCCCAACAAAACGGCAAAGCCGAGCGTGCCATTCGTACCACCAATAATGTCATTCGTACACTTCTCTTTCAAGCCTCCATGCCATCATCATTCTGGGCTGAAGCTCTTTTCACCATAATTTTTCTTCTTAACATCCGACCTACCTCAGCCACTTCCTTTTCCACACCCTTCGAAAACCTATATGGCACCACTCCTCCCTACGACACTCTTCGCGTTTTTGGCTGCCTATGCTACCCAAACACCATTGCCACCTCCCCCAACAAACTATCTCCTCGCTCTACTAAATGTGTCTTCCTTGGTTACCCTCCTCGCCACAAAGGATATAGATGCCTAGACCTTGCTACACGACGTGTTATTATCTCTCGACATGTCATCTTTGACGAGAACACCTTCCCTTATGCCTCGACCCCTCCTACACCTCCTTCGACACCTCCTGAACCTGACTTGTTTGATCCTGTCCTTCCTGCTCCTCTACAATATGCATCCCCATCTGCCCCGACAGATCATCACCACCAACCTAGCCCGCCACCCTCCCCTGCACCCTCTCCTTAACCACACCATCCACCCAGTCCGCCACCGTCCCCTGCACCGGCTGACCAACACCACCACCCAAGCCCGCCACCCTCCCCTGCACCACAACCCACACCACCACCTCCTCCAATACACCGAACTCGGTCAGTAACCGGTCGTCTTCCCGGCCGACCCAACAAACTTAACCTCTCAGCTATAGCCTCTTCCCCCCTTCCTCACAATTATCTTACCGCCCTTCGTGACCCTAATTGGCGCCATGCCATGCAGGAAGAATTTGATGCCCTCACTCTCAACCAGACCTGGACCCTTGTCCCGCCCCCTCCTGGTGCCAACATAGTTAGTGGCAAATGGATTTTCCGCCACAAATTCAATTCGGATGGCTCTCTCTCTCTCGCCACAAAGCTCGTTGGGTTGTCCGAGGTTTCTCATAACAACCTGGCATCGACTTTGATGAGACCTTTAGCCCTGTTGTGAAACCTGCCACCATCCGTATCGTTCTATCTCTATCTCTAACTAACAACTGGCCTATTCACCAACTCGATGTCAAAAACGCTTTTCTTCATGGTAACCTAGAGGAGGTGGTCTACAGCCAACAACCTTCTGGATTCATTGATCCTCAACAACCTACTCATGTTTGTCATCTCCTTAAATCTCTCTACGGTCTTAAACAAGCCCCTCGCGCTTGGTTCCAACGCTTTTCTTCGCATGCACGTTCACTTGGCTTTGTCGAATCTAAGTCTGATGCTTCCCTCTTTATTCTTCGTCATGGTTCAGATATGGCTTATCTTCTTCTATATGTCGATGATATTATTCTCACAGCCTCCTCTTCAATCTTTCTTACCACCATCACTACTGCTCTTCGTCATGAATTTGCCATGAAGGATCTCGGCCCTCTTCATCATTTTCTTGGTATCTCTGTCACCCGTACACCTACTAGTCCTCATCTTTCTCAAAAACAATATATCTTGGATGTTCTTTCCCGAGCCGGCATGTATGATTGTCATCCTGTTTCCACTCCCATTGACACCCAGTCCAAGCTTTCTGCCACTGCAGGATCTCCTTTTTCTGATCCTTCCTTATATCGCAGCCTTGCCGGCGCCCTTCAGTATGTCACCTTAACTAGACCTGAGATTGCCTATGCGGTTCAACAGATTTGTCTTCATATGCATGACCCACGTGACTCTCACTTCTCTCTTCTCAAACGTGTCCTTCGTTACCTTAAAGGCACTCTTGCTCACGGTCTTGTTCTCCACCGATCCTCCTCACATTCCTTAGTGGCCTATTCGGATGCTGATTGGGCTGGTTGCCCAGACACCAGACGTTCTACTTCCGGGTTTTGTGTGTATCTTGGAGACAATCTTATCAGTTGGTCCTCTCGCCGTCAAACCACTGTGTCCCGCTCTAGTGCTGAAGCTGAATACCGTGTTGTGGCTACATGTGTTGCTGAAACTTGTTGGGTTCGACAACTACTGCAGGAACTCCATAACCCTATTCATACAGCCACTATTGTCTACTGTGACAATGTCAGCACTGTTTACATGACCGCCAACCCAGTGCATCACCGTCGTACTAAACATATCGAGCTGGATATTCATTTTGTCCGTGAAAAAGTTGCTCTTGGTGCTATGCGAGTCCTCCATGTTCCTTCATCATTGCAGTTTGCTGATATATTCACCAAAGGGCTGCCGACTCTCGTGTTCCGAGAATTCAGGTCCAGTCTTCACGTCGATCCTCTCCCTGGTTCAGACTGCGGGGGCGTGTTGGAGAAGGACACGGCGCTAGACTAAGCCGACTTGGAGTACACCCCAAGTAATATCTGTTGTAACCCTAATTGTAACTCATATGTTGTATATATATATGGAGGCTGGGGCGTGCGGTTCTGCACCCCAGATCTTTGTTTACAGGCAAGACAATGACAAAGCCGTAGAAGGAGCATCTTCATCAAACCACCGGGCATAGATAGCCAGCTCATGATGATAAGTGTCGAGAGTCATCTGGTAATCAGAAACGTTATAGACGGCAACGACACCACCATCAGTAAAATTTTCCCGCATCGTTTTAAGTCTGGGAAACACTGGCGGCAAGTGTCGGTTGTGCTGGTGGAGTAGGATCCACCGAGGTAACCGGACACGGGGGACAAAATACCTCCCGGACAGAGCGCGCCATACACGACCTCAAATGTGAATGCACATGTAGGCGATGAAGTCGGTGTAATTAACAGCTTCAAATATCACCGGGTATTGAGGAATTTAAACATACCCCGACGATAAAGACATTGTAACTCTTTTCTAAATGCATACAAACGAATCAGCGTACCAGGGTTCTCCTGTGGATCAAAAGGCCAAAACTTATGAGGGCACACAACCTTGGGCAAGAAGACCAACTAAGGACCTTTGGGAGGTGGGTGGCGGAAGACGACTGGGAGCTTTGGTCTAGAGCGAGGGCAGTGACGTGAAGCGACAATTTTGGAGGAGGCGCGACAACCTGATGGTGTGTGTGACGACCGATGCAGACGTTGAGGACCCGGAGATTTCCAAGCTGGGTTCGGGGCTGGTAGGAAAGCTACTGTCGTGGTACCCTGGGCCCTATCTGGGACATGATCAATCCTGAGCCGGCAAACAACAAGAGATTGAAAGTGAACCCAGCTAGGAGTTGCCGATCCACAAGAGAGGGAAAACGAAATAAATCGGGAGACCGAGTTGTGCTTAAGGGCGGATACGGTCCAGGCTGGTCCGGTCCTGGTCCGAGCCGTCGTTTGGACCGGCCGCCGGCGGTCCGGGCCGGACCGAACCGAGCAGCATCACGGTCCTGATTTCAGGGACCGGACCGGCGATGCCGAAACCCGGGCCAGACCGAGCGGACCGACCAACGGCCACCGGCGGCGACTTGCCCAGGTGTGGCAGCAAGGTGTGCGACGTGCGTGGTTGCTCTGGCGAGGTGGGTCACATGCGTGAGCGCCGGCGGCAAGGTGTGCGCTGGGCGGCGCGGTTGTTATTCATGAACTGCGAGCGTTAACCATTGTCGTTGCCAACCATGAACCTGCAACACTCATGCCATCCACGCACGGGACGTGCCGATCTAAGAGCATCTCCGGCCGCGCCTCCAACAAGGCCCCCCAGGCGACTTTTCGGCCGCTGGCGCCAAAAAATCGGCCCAGTCGCACCCCCAAGGGCCCAATTTTCGCCGGCTCATGTCGAAATTGGTGCCCGCGGACCCAACCCGACCCCGGCGAGCTGGCGGGCGCTTGGGGGCGCCGGGCAAATCGTTTTTGGCGCGAAAAGAGCCGCGGGGCCTCCTTGCCAGCGACTCGTCTCGCTTCTCGCCGCTTCGTCGTCCTCATCGCCGCGTTTCCCGCGGCGAATCATTGCCAAAGCTGCCGCGCTCTGCCTCGCTGGTCAGCCTCCGCCATTGATGCCTCACGGGCGGCGCAGTGAAGGCGCATGCCACGCGTAAACGCGGCGGCCACGCGTGCGCGCGGCGCCTCCGCCTATATAAGCCGACCCCCAACGCGTCGGTGGCACGCACAGAGTCACGCCGAGCAGCTCGAGGCCACCAACGGCGTCGTGCCCTCCGGCACGCTCAACTCCGAGGGGCGGCACCGATGGTGGGGCGTGCCCTGCCTCCGCCCCGTCAAGCCGGAGCCCCAGGATACGCCTGTCAGCCGGCGCACCCGCAGCTCCGGTGTCCGCATCGCCGACTCCACCCCCACCTTGGGCCGCCTCGTCCTCGTCGCGCCCAAACCGGAGCCCAGCCTCCCCCCCGGAGTACGAGGAGATAGCCCGGCGCGGCTTCTCCGACGAGGATGCCCTACGGTGGGCGCGCGACGACTACCTCCGCGACGAGATGGTCCGGCAGCGCCGGGCCTTGGAGGAGATCGCCGCCCGCAAGCGTGGGCGCGAGGACGAGCACGGCGTCGTGATCCTCGACAGCGACGACGACGAGGACGCCGCCGGACCGTCCAACCCGCCGCGCCAACCGGGGGAGGGCTGCAGCAGGGACGGCGGCCGTGGCGGAGACGACGACGGCGATGACTGCACGCGGTTCTACAGCCTCCTCGTCATGTAGAACTGCCCGGGCGGCGGGCGGCGAGGAGCGGCGAGGCGGGCCTAGTAGTGTGTTTTTTCTTTTTTGTAAAATATTGGCGTGTTTGTGCCGTGTTTGGTTGAATTTGGTTTGAACTCGCTGAAATATGTATGAACTCGCTGAAAATGGTTGAATTTGCGCCATGTTTGTGCCGCACTTTAATTTTCATAAAAATCCGTGGGCGCCGCGACTGGGTGGCATCACGCCCCCAGCGCGCGTTTTGCGCCGGTGCGCTCCAGGGGGTGATTTTTAGCGCGTCCCGAGGTCCAACGGCTGGAGATGCTCTAAACGGCATGCACGCATCACGCATGGGAGGTGCCTGATCTAATTAAACGGCATGCCCGCACAGGACATGCAACTGGGGTGCGGCTTTTCAGTTTTCGCTCTCTTTATTCCTTGCGTAACAGCCGTGCCTGATCTAAACATGCGCCATCCTCGCACAGGATGTTCCCTATTACGGAGTACATGCAAGTAGTGTAGCGCGTGCATGAGCCCACGATTTTGTCTCTGTGGGCCTTGCATTGATTAGTGGATCAATTTGAACGTGGAGCTAGTCGTGGGATAATGCCATGATTATGGGATCGGACCCCGCCTCTTTCGTTCTTTCTTGTTTTCTGTTCGACAGAACGAAAGGAAAGGAAAACTAGATCGAGGAGGGGCGCGGCAGTGCCGGAGGGGACACAGCATCGTGGATCTCACCGGCGCCACAGCAGGGCGTCGCCGGCAGCTGGGCGGGAGAAGCGCGTCGCCTTCGGTCCGACCGAGCCGAACCGAGCCAAGACAGGACCGGTCCGATCAATTTTCGGTCCCCTATTCACGGACCGGACCGGCCAGTTTTTTTGTCGGTCCGGTCCACTTCTATCCACGAGCGGGCCCAAAAAGACCGCTCGCCCCGTCCACCCTGAGTTGTGCTTGCGGGGCAAAATGGAAAGGCCCGGCTGATGCCAACGATATTTAAGTCGCCTCCCTGGCCGTTTGATCAGCCAGATCGCACCGTTGGATCCCTTCTGTTAACCGGTTTGAATGGTCAACACGCACCCGATCTTCTCCTCACATCGCACAACAAACCCCTTCTCTCCTTCGATCTCGCAACACCCGGAGCAGCCGGCAACGCTTCACTGAAGCGACAACACATTGGCACGGCGGCGCTCCATGGCAGCACCCAACGCCGCCGGCGATGCTCCATTGAAACATCGGCCGCTCGACGAAGTTTCATGGCAACCTCGGCGGCCCCGGTGAAGCCCATTGCAGCACTGGTGGCACCCCAGCGAAGCTCCATTGCAACACTAAATGACCTCGACGAAGCTTCATAGCAACACCGGCCCCCGGCGAAGCTCCATCGAAGCGCCGGCGTCCCGACACGGCGGCGCTCCCGGTGATGCTTCACTGCAGCGCCATCGATGCTCCATGCAGCACACAACGGTGTCGACGATGTTTCACTTTCACCTCAGCACCGCGACGACGCGGCGGGCTCCATTGTAGCACCGCGACGGTGCCGCCGGTGGAGCTTCACTGCAACGGCACCACTGCGCGTTGGTGCTCCCTCACGGCACCGGCTGGCCCCGTCCAAACTCCATCGCAGCACCCCGTGGCTCGGCGAAGCTTCACCGGCGTGGCGGCGACGAGTGTATGCTGCGACACAGCACGACGGCGACGGGAATGCTGCGACGCAGCATGAGGCGGTGACGATGGCGATGGCGGATGCTTCGTCGTCTGCAGTACAAGCGGCCGCCATTGCATGCAGCCCTCCCTGTGGCGCGCGGGAGCTTCGCCATGCAGCACGCAATGATATGTGGAATTGGCCGGCGTTGCCTCTTCCTTGCAAAAGCAGCAGGTGGCAGCAGCCCACGCGAACTGAAAGTTTTCAGTGTTCGCTCGTCGGTCAGAGTTGCAAATGAGAGAGAGGGGAAAAAAGAAGGAAGAAGATGAGAAGTGGAATGAGTGGAGGAGAGAGCGTTCGAGGGGATAAGGTGGGGATGGAAGCGGTGTCTGAGTGGGGCACGTGGCGCGCGTACGAGGCGGCTTACAGAGCCAGAAAATCAACCGGTTTAAAGCAAACATTTTCCAAATGGAAAACCTAAACCAACTTATCTTTATTGCATATACTAGTAGACTGCCCGTGCGTTGCCACGGGCTCTTGAAATAGTTTGCAAGAGTTACATATTAACTTTCTAAGGCCTCGCCCCGCCTAGATTAGACCCCCGCCACTGATTCCACCCCGCCTAGGCCGCCGCCTGCCGCCGCGCTGCCCCATCGCGTTCGACTCCGCTCCGGCCGCCCCGACCCCGGCCGCCTCCGCCCGGCCCCGCTCCGTCCGCCTCCTCTCCGGCCCTGCTCCGTCCGCCTCCTCTCCGGTCCATCCACCGCCGGCTCCGTCCGCTTCCGCCCCACGCCGCACGCCGCCGCCCCGCGCCGCACGTCGCCGCCCCACTCCCCGCTCGGCCGCCGCCCGCTCCCTGATGGCGCCGAAGAACACGCCGAAGGGAAAGTTCGGTTTCTTCGGCATGAGGGCGAAGCCCTCCGGGAACTTCGGACTGGAGTTCACCGACGCCGGGCAGCGTTGGTGGCTCGACACGTATCCCACTGCCGATGAGGCTGCTTGTGCCTACGACGTGGCGGTGTGGCGTGCCGGACGGCCGAAGACGGACCTAAACTTTCCGGAGGTCGAGTCCCAGCCGGTGGCGGAGTGGCTCGTGCCGCAGGGCATCCGGATGGAGGAGATATCGGCTAAGAAAGCGAAGAAGAGACAGGCGGTGTCGCTCCCGGCGAGAGCGACGAGGCGCCGATGGCTTGGTTTGCGCGATTTGCAATTTGATGCAAAGCCATCTCTAATGAAATGATATTTGCTACATTTTTAAATAAGAAAATTATTCCGACCAGCCAGACCAATCTCTAATGAAATGCTATTTGCTACATTTTTTAAATAGAAAAAATATTCCGATCAGCCACCCATAATTCAACAGACCAATCCGAACCCACATTTTCTAAAGTAAAGAAATTATTTTCCTTGATAGATCAAGATGCCAAAGTGTCATCTGCCCGACTGCTATGTTCCTACACACGCAGAGCAAATTATTTTTCAAATCAAGGAATTAAGAAAAGGAAGAATATCATGATGTTCGTGGCACTTGCCAGGTCTGCCATGTTAACTTTCTAAGGCCTCGCCCCGCCGTAGATCAGACCCCCGCCACTGATTCCACCCCGTCTAGGCCGCCGCCTGTCGCCGTGCTGCCCCATCGCGTTCGACTCCGCTCCGGCCGCCTCGACCCCGCCCGCCTCCTCTCCGGCCGCCTCCGCCCGGCCCCGCTCCGTCCGCCTCCTCTCCGGCCCTGCTCCGTCCGCCTCCTCTCCGGTCCATCCACCGCCGGCTCCGTCCGCTTCCACCCCGCACCGCACGCCGCCGCCCCGCGCCGCACGTCGCCGCCCCACTCCCCACTCGGCCGCCGCCCGCTCCCCGATGGCGCCGAAGAACACGCCGAAGGGAAAGTTCGGTTTCTTCGGCATGAGGGCGAAGCTCTCCGGGAACTTCGGACTGGAGTTCACCGACGCCGGGCAGCGTTGGTGGCTCGACACGTATCCCACCGCCGATGAGGCTGCTCGTGCCTACGACGTGGCGGTGTGGCGTGCCGGACGGCCCAAGACGGACCTAAACTTTCCGGAGGTCGAGTCCCAGCCGGTGGCGGAGTGGCTCGTGTCGCAGGGCATCCGGATGGAGGAGATGTCGGCTAAGAAAGCGAAGAAGAGACAGGCGGTGTCGCTCCCGGCGAGAGCGACGAGGCGGCGATGGCTTGGTTTGCGCGATTTGCAATTTGCTGCAAAGCCATCTCTAATGAGATGTTATTTGCTACATTTTTAAATAAGAAAATTATTCCGACCAGCCAGCCATAACTCAACAGACCAATCTCTAATGAAATGCTATTTGCTACATTTTTTAAATAGAAAAAATATTCCGATCAGCCAACCATAACTCAACGGACCAATCCGAACCCACATTTTCTAAAGTAAAGAAATTATTTTCCTTGATAGATCAAGATGCCAAAGTGTCATCTGCCCGACTGCTATGTTCCTACACACGCAGAGCAAATTACTTTTCAAATCAAGGAATTAAGAAAAGGAAGAATATCATGATGTTCGTGGCACTTGCCAGGTCTGCCATGCTACCATGGCATCGTCTTTTTAGTCTCTACCCACATGCCGAGTTGAGAAATAATCTTCAGATATACCCACTGCTAACACACTCACGTACATAATGGCCCTTAGCTGATTGATTTGGCTGATTGTTAACACAAGCACACAACACACAAAATCAGTCAATGGACACACGTATTCATTGTTTACTTTATTATTCCAATTGTGATGCAATCGTGACACCTACTCGCCCCGTCCGCTCGCCCGTCATGGTAAGTAATTTCCTACTCGCCGCTGCCAACCACTCGACCTCGCCACCGCCGCTCACCACTCAGTCTCCACCGGCTGTCCATTGCCTCTTGCGCCACCCGCGCGCTCGCTCGGCCCAATGTTGTTGATTGGAATGCGGGACTGAAGATAATCCATGGACAGGTTGTAGTTTTGCTTGCATCAATCTTTGGTACTTGTCAATCCATCTAACGCACAAAAAAATCGACTCTCAGACAGAAAAGTGATCTAACTCTATTGATGAGCACAACAGTACATAGCATCCCATCATGATGTTGCCATCTCTCACACTTGATGATTACATCTTGTTATTTCTAACATGTACACGGGCGATTGCTTTATTAGAAATATATTTACACAATATGATCAGAGCAACATCAAGGAGTCGGATGCTGGTGCACAGATTCTCCTCAAATTCCACATGCAACCCTTGTAGAGAAGAACAACATATTTTCCTTAGGTGATTTTTGACCGAGCTCCTACAGAAAAATTCAAAGAAATCATGAGGAGCATGGAGCCAAGCAAACTAATCATAGTAAATCATGAGAGGAGAAGCCTCTCAACCTACTACAGGGAATCGAGTCAACATTAATTCGTGTAAGAATTAAACCGTAATGTAGATCAACAACCCAGTAGTTGATAAAATAACCCCAACACAACCCATTAATATAATATATGGTCACAGGAAGTAGATTGAGATTGTGCAGATATCATGATCTACGAACCGTATCTACGAATATTGATTGCAAAGTCACAAATAGAACCTCCTCACATCACAAAACAAATGTTTCATCAACAGAAATTCTAGCGAATGCCAATTGGATTATATAAGTAAGATAGAGACATCGAAAAAAAGAAAAGATAATTCAAAGAGTATATATTCTATTTTCTTACTTGACATCACAGAGATTGCGAGTCAAAGATATTGCGATACATCTTACCCTTCTATAAATTGACTGCAAGGCACAATCCCCAGCAAAATATATAGAATGAATTGCTCCTATGGTCCAAGTATTGCATAAATAGTTATATACAGACTATTCAACAGTGAGCATAGACATGGCATGTACTACCAAAATCCCTTTGCTATGGAGCTTAGTCTGCATGTCTATTCGTCTTTCTGTAAATCAGTTGTGGCCAAGATGTGCTGACAGCTCACCAGCCTCTCCCCGTTTACCAATAAAATCAAAGCAGCTCAAAGCAAAAAAAAAAAAGAACATAGATATATCTACCTGATGTAATTGCTTGTAACTCCAGAGTGTTGGTAGAGTCGAGAAGAGAACACCCAGCCAATGTTACAGCAAATCGATCTGCAGTCTTTGTTAGGGGCGGCACCATCATTAGAGGTCCCAATTGTAAATCAATCTGCAAGAGATGGAGATGCGACTGGAAGCTTACGGATTTGATGCATCAGAACAGCCATGGCCCATGGGCAGAGGAGAAGTGCCGGCAGCTGGGGATCTGACGTGTCACAGACAGCATGGGCAGAGGAGAGTCGGCGGCAGATCAAGCCTTGGGCATGGCAGGCGGAAGCACACTCACCCCTACTGCACCCTTCCTACTTCCCCGTCCTTCTTCTCCTACCTCTCCTCCTCCCTGGATCCTCCTATGTCTCTCTTTTCTACAAGAAAAATCGAAGCCCCGCCATGACCTTGAGCTCCCCCTGCCAACCATAGAAATTAGATATTTCCTAATTGTTTGCATAACAAAAAACATACTGGCTGCAAGAGAATGAAAGACTAACCTATTGATGAGCACAACAGTACATACCATCCCATCATGATGTTGCCATCTCTCACACTTGATGGTTACATCTTGTTATTTCTAACATGTACACCATCGGGCAATTGCTTTATTAGAAATATATTTACATAATATGATCAGAGCAACATCAAGGAGTCGGATGCTGGTGCACAGATTCTCCTCAAATTCCACAAGCTGTAATTGAAGAGAAAACTGAAAATCATAGATGGAAACGAATCCATCAAACAAAACATACTTGGAAACGAATAGAAACTCGTAGCAGACTACCCGCACTACTGGAATCCTTTCCCGTCGCCTGCATTATTGCAAATTAACTTCTATGATTTTACAGTGTGTGTATAGGTAGTGGATGAACAAGAAATGGGTAGCTCATCACATTGGCGGTGGGCACATGAATACATGATAGATAGATAGATAGATGACAACACTTTCTTCATTGGAGTATCCCACAACTACACACTACATTTTCATTACTAATAAATTTATTGTGGAGTCTGGGGAATACCTGCTAGCAGCCAGCCACAGGCAATTCATGTGCGCCTTGTCCAATTGCCAACTACCTTCAGACACTTCGCTTCCTGCTTCTTTGACGTCAGACACTACATCCGGATATGATTTAGTGGAATTTCTGGTCGACATGCTTCACTGAAATCACAATAACAAAGTTGAGAAGAGCATAAGCAAGAGTGCATACTATCCTATTTTCTAACATACTCGTTCAATGTATCAGAAAAAAGCGAGATATGACCAGGAACTGCAGCGCCTGTACTCTTGATAGATCCATTAACATCAGTCCGCCTACAGCCTTTCTGTAGTAAAAAAGGCATACAAATCCTTGTGTAAACTAAAATTAGTCCATGTATGAATAACCCCATGATTCCAATTACTGAAGAAAAAAAGTCTTACCTAAGCTGCTAAGTGTGTACTGAGAAATAAGATCTGCTTAAGCTGCAAGTTCCTTATCACTTCATAACCAATTATACTGCTGGTTTCTCATATCCTCACGTTCCATCAGAACATGCAGTTACACTGCCCACAAAAAAGACCCCCTGCGTGGACCCTGTCATATCCTTAATTACGACCACCTAACCTCGAACATCATAGTGCAAGATTAGAGCAAAACATTTAACATTAGCAGAAATAAAGATCATGATGTGAGATCGGAGGAAAGTACTTCAGATTAGCATAAACATTTGCATCAACATTGGCAAAAGAACATTTTCAGATTAGTCAAAATATTAACATCGACATCAACAGGAAGACAAACTTTCACATTGCACAGCTGGCATCTCCAACAAAAAAGAAATAGCAAAGAAACCTAGTTTGTGGAATTCGGGAAACAAAACATACTTGGCTTCGGGATCGAGATGTCACTACACGAATCCATCAAGACTCGTCGTGTATGAGGCGCTCACCCATGGCGACGGCTGCATCTGGAGCCGGCAGCTAGGGAGACTTTGAGCCGCCCCCTCCTTCCTTGGTGGAACATGGCGGAGGAAGTGATTCTGGACAAGGTGGGGGCTTGGTCTTCGGCGGCGGTGGCGGCCACCTCGATCCCCTCCGTCACGGCCGCGCGAGCGCAAGATCCGGGAGCCGCTTCCTTGATGAGCACGCGTGCGCCAGGGACATGAACGCCGGCGACGCGGCGCCGTCTGCTGAAGCGATCCTGAAGCAGATTGGCGGCGGCGGCGAAGGTTAGGATCGGCCGCGGCACAGGTATGGATGTCCGGCGGGGCCGAAGGGGTGGATCGGGCTTGCGAAGGGATGGTTGGCGGCGGCGGAAGATCTGCGCTGGGCACGAGGCATCGAGGGAGGGTTCTGACCTAACGTAGGTGGGACGATAGGCGAAAAATAACCAGGGATTTGACGGAGGTGGGGGTAGACGAAATAAAACCAGCGAAATTGGGAGGTGGGAGGGAGGACGAAAAAAACCCAGCGAAAAATAACCGACGGACTATTCACCAACTGCTCCATTAGGAGTAGAGATTACACAAGACTTCGGCGACAAGGATGGAAATATTGACTAGTATGGACTCCTAGATCAATACAAATACTACTTAACACTCGATATATATTATATATAAATCACAAAAATATGTATGTTCAACTAGACTTTAATCTAACAGACCAAATGCAAGAGCGCCGACAACATCAAGGTAGAACAATGAACTCCAGTAGAATAAAATCAAGACCTATGGTTAGACTGCGATAATTATATTACTACCTCTCTTTCAGTTTACAGGACGTGCGCGTACCCTTAGGTTGTCAATTTGACCAATCTAATACGAGTCATATATTACAAAAAATATACCAACATAAACTTCGAAGTTTCTACTTTCAGAAGATGTAATTTTTGTGTTATATAGTTTATATTATGGTGATAAAATTGGCAACCTAGGTATATGCATAGGACTTGTAAACTGAAACGGAGGTAGTAGCTCCAAAAGTTCAAGAGATAACCGCATAAAAATGGGTGATAATAGTAGTACCCTCTCTATAACATGATAAAGTTGCATAACCGACTTCAAAGTTTAGCTACAAGCCTACAATTAAGTAAAAACTGTCCACATATTTATATCATTAGAAATCATTTTATGGGGGATATATATCATTAGAAATTTGTCTCTGCAATTTAGATGTTTCAACTATACCTCACGATTGAAATCCTTGCTTTCTCTCATGGCTCTGGAAAATATTGCTTCGATCATGCGTGCCGATTCTTGTGTTCCTTTGGGTTTCAGAGACTCAAACCCTTGGCACCGATCTCGGTCGTGCATTTCAGACTCAAACTCAGACCAGCAAGGCTGTTGGAGAATCGCTAACAAGCACAAGACTGGATGATTCACTGCATACGATGAATTTCCAAAAGCTTGGGACGATTACATTCAGATTTATCGATCACCTTGCGACGATTACAAATACTGAATCGAGCCGAAGACATGCCGACATCAGGGCCGTCTCGAGAAAATTGGGGGCCCGGGACGAGAATCAAAGTAGGGCCCTATTTTTTTTCTTTAAATCATATATAACTGAAGAACTAGTGTAAGTAAAGCATACTCTTATTTAATAATATAACTTCAAATCTCTCTTATTTGGTACAATATTTAGAAAATATACCGAATACTAATTGTACTGAAGCAATAAACTTATAAACTGACCTCATTTTCTACTAAAAAATAACACCCGTCCAGTCTTTTATTAATGAAATCTTCGATCTTATCTTCATAATTAATTTTCTCTTTTTTGCGATGAGATTCTTTGAGGAAATATTTATCAAGAGCACCCTTTTGGGATCGAGCGTCCGCTTATAGTTTTGTTTTCTTCCGACGCTTTTCTGAATCGGAATCATAGTTCCTTCTATGCATGATTCTTTCATTTTTATAAAATAAACAAAAGTAATATCAATCATTTTGAATTCTATGTAATATTTCACCTTTCATAATACACATTTCACCTTGATGTAACATTATGAAAAATCGTTTAACAAAAACGAGCATACACTAGCAAAATAAAACATGGCTTCTTATAAAAGGATTTAGGCTGGCAGGGACGATGCGCCGTAGCGGCTGTAATACCTAATACGACGCCGTGGTGCGTGGCCGGCCGGCGGCCGCATACCCACGTCTCCTACTTCCGCCCTCGCCTGCCAGCTGACGTCGCGGCGTCGCGCAGCCGCCCCTTGCCCTGCTCGAGAGGATAAACCGGAACATGTGCGTGCGATGCGAGGAGTTACGGCAAACCAACAGGTAGGCTGCGAGGCTGCGTGCGTGCATGTATTTGGTTGCTAATCGGAAGTGCTAGAATGGGCTGCCTGAATGTTGGTCTGCTGGGGTTTTATTCTCATATATTATACACGTAATATTTCCTGGACTGGGGGGCTCAAAAATATGAGGGCCCTGTGCGGTCGGCTAATTTGGCCTCCATTGTCAACGGGCCTGACCGACGTCATCGCCTCTCGTTCACCGGAGCCGAGACAAACTTGTTATAATAAACAGTTGAGAAGTTATCGTGCTAATGCCCTATAAAATCAGCGCATCAGAACAACAACCATTACTGATAAAGAGACGCCTAAATCGGAAGGATCCAATATCAAGATGCATAAGCCTGGATGCATGAAGAACGGATCCGAATAGATCCACGAAAGACAACCACCAATTGAATCTCATGAGATCCGTCGAAGCCACACCTTCACACGCCCTCCAACAATGCTAGACACGGTACTATCTTATTAGTTGTTTACGATGGTCGATTGGGTTTTTTCATTGCTGACAGGTTCACATATTTTTCTTTTCCAGGTGGTACTGCAAAATTTCCGGGTTGTTGGCAATTTGGACTTTTCTTGAGAAATTTGCACCACGAACTGATTTTTCAATAGTTATTTATGTGATTTGTAACATTTCTTACTATGCTGCTTTTCTCACAAGAAAAATATATTTTTGGTCCCTAAAATTTATCAAAAGTATGCAAAGGTCCCTCAATAAGTTTTGGGTAATATTTAATTCCTCAAATCTCAAAATCGGACACCATTAGCCCAAAACAAGATTAGAAAGGAAAACGAGCCTTGTTTTTCAGTTTATCTCCCCTCACTGAATCTGGCCGCGTTACCTGCATGTCTCCTCCTCTCCTCCCAACGCGCCGTGTAGCCAATAAAAATGTGCCCTGGAGCTCAGACCTGACGCTGCTGGCCGCACGTCCTCCGATGACCCTGATATTCCTCCCCGACAGATCCAAGTTGTGTCGACCGCAATCCTGCGCACGGTACTTCCCATCGACGGCTTCCGTCCTGGATCGAGCGCGGCACCAGTTATCCTACATGGCGACCTACGAATCGAGTGCCTCATGGAAGTTCCTTTTTCCAGCGCACCAGGATGCGCTGCCCGTTGCGGCCAATTCCCCGGAGCTCATGCGCATCACCGCGTGGGCGTCGTCCTCCTCGGTTATCGGCTGTTCATTTCCCTGCTCCATCGCCACCGTCTACCCTCCAACCACGGTCCGGGAGGGCGGAGGGGGATTCGTGCACGACTCCCCTCCCACGGCCTCCCCGCGGCGCCCCCTGCATATCCGGCGACCACTACCATCGACGTGGCATGGAGTATGCCCGACCGGCCATGCGATGAGCGTCCTCTCCATCAGCCACCACTGCCCCTCCTAGACTGGGATTGTTACCGATGCGCGAATTGTGGATCCTTCTCTTCTCGCCTCTACGTCATTTTGATGATGGTCGATTACAGCAGCAACGCGCCATGTTCATGTTGGCAACCTCTATTTATTTCTTCTTCTACTCACGCAAGGAGAGATAAAACCGTTACCACGTGGCAGGTTTTCAGTGAAATCAGGTTTTGGATGAAACATACCCGGTTTTGAGACATGAGGGACCAAATATGGTTTAAATATTCTTGAGAGACCAGAAGTTTACCTTTGGTAAACTTGAGGGACCAAAAAAACATAGTTTTGCCTTAACTAACATCGTTTCACGCGTGTGTGTGCAGTTATCATATCATTTTCTCCGTTTTTTATTATCTTATTATACCCGGTAAGGAAGTTTTTTTAACACACTTCAAATGCAGATGCACACATACACGCACATACACTCACGCACACACGCACAACCTACACCTACAGACAGCTCCGAGATACTGATCCGGCGCAACATCCTGAGATTCACGAAGTCACCACTGTCACCTTCGTATTCCATGGGGACCTCTCCGCCCACTGAACAAACATCAACAAAAAGTCCAAGCTAAATCCAAAAAATGCTCAAGGAAGTTGTGGCGTTGAGGAACTGCGGATGAGTAGGAGGATGAATTTGGCTGGCTTCTTACGTGAAGACGCTGTAGCATATGCTGGAGCATAGTTAGCGGATTCGCCGAACCCCGGTCCCAACCTGTCGACCATATTCAATAGGCATCGGCGTTGGATGTCGCTCGGATCGGTCCGATTTCGCTGTCTGGTTCGTCGAACTGAGCGAACCCAAAACCAAAACAGACCCTATCTGGTTGTGTTCTTGGCTTTGGTTGTCCAAGTGCGTCACCACGGCAGCCTGCCCTCTGCCCCACTACGCATCGACATACATGAGGAATATGCTGGCGAAGCGAGATACTCCTTGTCGCCTACGGAAGCATTGGTGATGAGCGGCCGCACGTGGTCCTTTGGCTCCTTGCAGTGAGAAAGATGGATGGTGTCAGGGGTGGATGGGAAAGCAACCTCCGGAGAAGTGGAGAAGGAACGAGAGGTGCTTGGGCCATGCAGGGACGGCGGCCAGGCCATGTCGCTGCAACAACAAAAACGCAAGGTAGTAACTACCGAGCACGACTAATGTATCGATTGAGGCGAGACACAAGCACCGACAGAATGGGCCGGCCCAGCGGAAACCACAAGTGTAGAGCGTTATTTTTTCACATTTTTTTATTTTTTACATTTCAAAATTTTATTAAAAAATGTATAATGTGCATGGAATAAACATCAATATATATATGAAAAAAATGTTTATCATATATTTTGAAAATGTCAGACATGCAGAAAAATTGTTCTTAGTGTATACAATTTATCTGGAATCTAGCAATAAATCGGGCTTATTCATAACACTATGTTTATTTGTGTTTTGTGGACCTTGTTATGCAATATGTACAGTCGTCCTATTTTATTTGTCATTATCCGAGGTTTCAAAGGCTAGGAATAAAGGTAGCACTTCTGTCCAATATTATTTTGATGTTAAATATAGCATATTTTAGTAATGATACACCATACCCTCAATATACGCGCGCGTGCACTATATATATACTATTCTGATCACGGGATGAGAATACTATTCTGATAACAACCTGACTCGTCCCAGCAGTAGTAGTTGAACTTCCCCAGTGCTAGATTGAACTTCCGCGAAGATCGTCCA
This sequence comes from Triticum urartu, assembly GCF_003073215.2. NCBI lineage: Eukaryota > Viridiplantae > Streptophyta > Magnoliopsida > Poales > Poaceae > Triticum > Triticum urartu. The sequence continues at coordinate 13,998,691 of NC_053028.1, forward strand.
AATGAAGCTTGCGATATATCGTTGGAAAGCTGTAGATACGAGTATCATGATCTAATTTAAATATTTGGCAAAATGTAAACGGTTGAAGAGCAGTTTTGAAAATCGTTTTTTCTTCATACAAAAAACATGAAACATATTTTTGATCCCATTTTTAAACCGTTTATCGGAATGAGGCAAATAATATGGCATTGGAAAGCTGCTGCAAATCGACTCATTCCTCATGTAGAAAGTTTTCTCTAATTCCCTATGGTTAAAGAGATTTGGAAAATCATAGAATTTTGCAAACCAAACAGCCGAGTTCGTATTTTCAAGGCCATTTCTAAACGGAGCATAGCAAACCTACAACGAGCGGACCACAACGAGCCAATCCCTATGCTAATGGGCTGATCCGGTCGCACTGCGCCTGAGGCGAGAGCTCCTTCTATCTCACTATAAGCAAGATATAGCTCTTGCAGTAGCTAGTTATGTAGCTTCGCCTCCTCTGAGGCGACTCGGGGGCCAACCCTAACGCCGCCGTCGCGTTTCCCCCTCGCCTCCCCTCCCTCCGCCGCCGCCTGAGGGCCTCCGAGGCGCGGGTGCTCGGCCCCAATGATGGTGGCGGCGGGATCTGGCGCCTCCTCTCAGTTGGAGGGCCTTGGCTCCCCGGGGCGGCGGCCTCGGCTGGTGGGCGCGGTGTAGCCGGCGGGCTGCGCCGGCGGGCTCTGGTGAGCAGCCTCCCACGGCCGCGTGGGCGGTGTGGGGGCTGCAAACGCTGGCGCAGTGGCGGCTTCGCAATCCTTCATGGCTCCATGTAGAAGATTCGCCCCTGCTCCGATCTGTCCCGGTCCATGCTGGCGCCGGTCCTTGGCGGCTGCTTTCGGCGTCCCCTATGGCCGGCCTGGCGGATCTGGCGTGCGGGTGAGGTTCCGGGGGAAACCCCTGGCCGGCGCGGCGGCCTCCCCAAAGTCGACGCCTTTGGCGCCGATCCCCTTCCTGGAGGCTTTGGGGTGGATCCTCTCCCTTCCGCCTCCTCCTCGAGCTATGGCGAAAGCTTTTGTTTCCCTGTTTTGGGCGTCGACGACACCCTGGTGTCGTGATCCTTCTTGAAGGCGGCGGCTGGGAACAGCTCTTGGTGGCGGGGCTGTTGGTGGAGTGGTGGCGGTGCGGTTCGGCCTTCTACTTGGTGCCGCGCCTTGCTTCGCAGGACCAGCGAATGGTTTATTTGGTGGAGCAGTGCTTCATCCATACATTGATGGCGACGGATCTTGACGGCGTGGCGCAGTGCAGATTTGGAGTTCGCTGTGGGAGGATGGACTCGCGCAGGAGGACGACGCTGTCTGGCGTCATGGTGGCGTCGATGGCAGAGAGACCTGGCACGGTAGATGCAACAGTACAGTTCTGAAGATGGACTCATGGCAGGTGGCCGCGGCGGCCTCATACCCGGCAGGCGTCCTGGTTGAGGAGTGTGCCGGACTGGTAGGTGCCCCATACCAGGCAGGCGTCCTGGTTGGGACCTCAAGTCTTATATGTTTAGGTTTGGCTGCGATGTCTGTTTGGTATTAGGCCCAGGCTATCAGCGCCCCTTCATCAATTGGATAGGTGTAGCGACAGTTGTTGCTTAGACGGTGGCTTTGGTCTTGCTGTTGTATGACTTTGTAAGGTCTTGTGAGAATAATTAATAAAGTGGCCGTATGCATCGCCCAGATGCAGAGGCCGGGGGTCATCCTCCTTTTTTAAAAAAAGCTATTTTGAGTCGTGGGCTAGTTTTCATAATTCAGAGTTAGGATCTTCTATGGCTGTTAGCTGTTTACTAGAAAAAATATACAATATTTAATTGTTCCTATAATATATTCTGTGGTGCTTCGAACTGCAGACGAATTCGCAAACCCAATATCTGGATATCGCAACCGGAGATAAATAGCCCCCCGGCGCGAATCCAATACAGTTGGTGAGCTACTTGTTTTGCATCAATAAGTTTCATGATGAAACTTCTGACATCAGATGAAGACACGTATCTTGCACTCTTACATTGACAAATACATTCAAGACATATCAATGCTTTTTTTTTCTTTCATAAATTTTAAAAATTATGACAATGAATCTTGCTCCCCGCGTACCGTCAACCCAGTTTAGAATACGGAGCTGATAAGGAATGTGTATGATATATTTTCACACATCTTGCATCGGTCTAGACTGCACAGGATGCAACGATTCTATCTGCCATCGAAGAACACTGTCGTGCTGAAACGATATCCTATATGGTACGCAGTGTTTTCTTTATTCTAAGCATTCATAGCCCGATGTCTCCGACTCCTATAGTATTGTCAATTCAGCATCAGTAGCCTACGATGCCTTTTTCTCTGAGAGAGCTTGACAAATGAGAGAAATGTGCTAATCCCCTAGCCGAAATATGTGGAGAACATATGTACCAGATTGGTTCTCAATGGTATATATGCAAGGAGTGTTCATGTATCTTGTGGTTGCTAGGAATTAATTTCGTGAGATACTTTTGCATGGAAGATCATCAAAAACACGGAAGATCTTCATAAATAATTACATCCTCCGCGAAAATTCATTTCTGCACCCGAGCCAACGAAAAAAATCAAAACAAATACTAGAAAAATTCTAAAAAATTCTAAATAAAATATGTGTGGTAGAAAATTTGATGCGTGAGGCCCGCTCCAAATTTCAAGTCATTTGGAGATATGAGCAGTCTCAGCAAAAAAGACAAATTGAGGGTCTATAAAAATGTTTACTGTTTATGTACTGTTTTGGCCTGCTGAGAACTGCTCATATGTCCAAATGACTTGATATTTGGAGCGGGCCTCACGCATCAAATTGTCTACCACATAAATTTTATTTAGAATTTTTTAAATTTATTTTGAATTTTTTACGAATTTTTTTCTAACCGGGTGCAGATGAGCCTGGGCATCAAAACGCCCTACTCCATCCTCCGAAGCTATACAACAAGGGTGTGTGCTTTCTTTGGCTTTATCTTTTTATCAGAATTGTTCTGACCGTTCAAATAACTTGCACCAGGCTACCAGGATTTTTTTTAACGAGGAAAGAGACTTGCCATTTTCATTGAAGAGAATTACCAGGTTAATTGACGAAAAACTGGACTAAAACTGATACAACCCAACCCACATGACACGGGGACCACCGGCCAACCGTGCCACCGAAATGGAACATAGAGCTGCAAGGAAGAAAGACACCAGCCGAGGAGTCGCAAGCTTCCCTGTCATCGCCGGTTGGCTTGAACGGTGGACTCCGACTTCACCATAGAGCTCCATCATAGATGCCAACCCGCAAACAACTGTAGAAAACACGGCGACACATGCCAATGGGTGGCCACACACGCAAGCAACCTAAAACTCCGACTTTGACAACGAACATCGCAAGGGAAATATGCACGACTTGCGCTGAACATGCCCACCGCAAACGACCATCGAATGCCTGTCATCGTCACCACCTGGACTCTCCAATGCAATTCCGACTTCGAAACAACCAAGCAACCACGGAAGCACCTCAGACACGCCAGGAAGAGCCCACACCGCGACCCAAGCTTCTCTCGACGCCATCATCATTGCCAAACAGAAACCAGCGCCCTGCCTCAGCAAAGCCCACAACGAAGATGCTGCCCATCCACTGCGAAGATGCCGCCATCCACCGGTGCCCCCAAGGAGGAGAGAGACGCGAAGATGCCTCCTTCACCTGATCCAACTAATCTGGGGTTTGCCTCCGGAGCCAAAGCCGTGGGGAGCAGGAGGAGCAGCCCTCCATGATGACGCTTCCAAGAAAGATCACAACACCCGCGGCCGCCGCTATCGTCGGCTCCAAAGAATACCGGAGCAAGGATTTCTACCGGAGATGACCACCTGCAGCTACCGACCGCTAGCCTTCGACCACCACCTGCCGAGGCTGACCTCACTCTGGCCACGGGATCCCACGATCCCCTGTGACCAGACATACACCACTCCTTCGCTGTAGCCGCCGTCCACCACTGTAGTTGCCGAAGCCGCATCGCGAAGTGCAGCACCCAGATCAAAGAACTAGCTCACACCAGATCCAGATCGGAGCTGGACCATACGTATACGTAGTGGATACACATTCTCCATGTGTCGTCCTTCTGGAAAGGACTAATGAAAGTCAAACAATCTATGTTCAATAGGACGAGATTTGTTATTGGAGACGGTACAAGTACCCGTTTCTGGGAGGATACTTGGCTTGGTGAATCACCTTTAGCCATTCAATATCCGTCTTTATATCGGATTGCTCAACGACGGGAGGTGTTCGTGGCAACGGTATTCCAATCTATCCCCCTTAATATTCAGTTTCGACGGTCGCTAGCGGGCAATCGTTGGGAAGAATGGCTTCATCTAGTCAGGAGACTGATAGAGGTTCAACTTTCTCGCCAAGCCGATATATTGCGTTGGAAGTTGACTAGTTCTGGAGTATTTACAGTTAAATCAATGTATATTGATGTTATTAATTCGACTGCTATTCCAACTTCCAAGTTTGTTTGGGTTGTCAAGGTGCCTTTAAAAATTAAAGTGTTTATGTGGTTTGTCCATAAACAAGTCATTTTAACAAAGGACAACTTGATTAAACGCAATTGGACAGGACCTACTAGGTGTAGTTTCTGTGATCGGGATGAGACGATTAAGCATTTATTCTTTGATTGCCCGCTGGCTAGAGTTCTTTGGCGGACGATCCATATTGCTTTTAATCTTACTCTGCCGACTTCTGTCAATACTTTATTTGGGACATGACTTAATGGGGTTGAGCCTGGTCTCGCACGACATATTCGGGTTGGAGTTTGCGCCTTGTTATGGACTATCTGGAATTGCAGAAATAATTTGGTTTTTAACAGAACATCACGGATTCATTTTTTGCAGGTTATTTTCCGAGCTACGGCACTGATCCGTTCGTGGTCGCTACTCACTCCGATGGAGGCCAGAGAGCATTTGGTTACTGGATCTATCCGTTGGGAGATGGTCGCTCGGGATATCTTCAACCGGTTTGGATGGCGGTCATGTAATAGGATAGGCAATTAGTTTCCCTATCTATTGTTAGCCAGCCGGTTGTGGCATCTTTTTTTGGGCTAGGTTGTGTATCTAGCCGTCTGTAGCTCTGTGTGAGCTGTTGACCTAGAGACTGTGGAACCTCGTGAGCACTTTTGCCTTTTTTTTAATTAATAAGATGGCTGTATGCATCGTTCTGATGCAGAGGCCGGGGAGACCCCCTTTTCGAAAAAAAATGTGTCGTCCTTCTTTTGCCACAGAATGGCCGACAAAGAGAAGGTACCGGCGCGGATATGGATAGCGTTAGACACCAGAAATTCAGCGACCAGTTCTCGGTATTGTTCTTGAGCTTAGCGAATTAGATTTTAGTGGAACCGGCTTGCATCCTCGAAGAAGAGGTATGCAGTGATCGCACTCACAGCGATGTAGAATCCCTTCGACTTCTTCAAAAACGGCATTAAGTTTACCGGGAGTTAGCGCATGGTTTCTGGTATGTGTCCACTGCAGTTGGTGCGATAGTGCGCTGGAGGAGTTGTTTCATGGTCTTATCAAACTGATCAACATATTTAGCGATAGAACCCAGTTGTTTAAGATGATAAAATTGGCGGATCAATCCTTGGTGTTGATAGCCGCTACGAGTACAGAAAACTCTGTCCACGAGATATGATGAAGTCCAAAGCTGGCGGCCTTGAGCCAGAGCGCTACATTGAGATTGAAGTGCATGGATGCGAGACAACTAAATCCATGGGTGCACTTCATACATCTTGAAATAATCGGTGCAATGAGCGTGCTAGAGTTTGTATTAGTTCCATCGAACGACGTGAAATGCGTGTGTACGAAACACCACCACCAAAATCCAGGGGACCCCGAGTTAAATCACGAGCATCAAATAAAATTTCAGAACGGAGACAAGTGGATTGTAAAAGGGAATAGAAAGAGATTTGTGGAATTGTTGTTTATTACTTGAGCCACGTGGGCATATATATAGGAATACGTGATCATTTTGGAGTACAAGACAAGGTAAAATAAATCATACATTTTTCCACAGTCACAACAGTAGCGACGCAGGCAGTGAGTCTGGAGAAGAATCCGAAGGTTACAAGCCGACGAACATCTCCCCACTCATAATGGTCAACACATCACAGAACTTGTGGCTAGAGTGAAAACCAACGAGGTTGCTCAAGCAAGGCGCTAGCCCTTTGTGCCGATGTCGATGGAGCCAAGAGTGCAGGGCCATGTAGCTGTGGTCGAGGTTGCCGTGTGAGGGACACCGTGGTCAATGTTGAGTCGGGGTGGCCAATGTCGAGGTTGTTGCCATGGTGCCGCGAGTGCAAGGAGTTGCCGAGTTAGTCATTGACGCAGTGGTGTCGAGGTAGTGGTGCACTGGTAAGAAGATGGTGTTGACAAGGCATCACACCACGTTTGCCAAGCCCGTGGACAAGTCATGGATGAAGGCACGTTTCGGTGTTGCAAGCACCGGGTCATGCGTAGTCGAATGAAGTTAATGTTGACAAGGCACCACATCAGGCTTGCCAGAACAGGGGACACATCATGGACGAAGCACGAGTCGGCGTTACCAGCACCGGGCATGCGTAGACGGGGACCTGCTAGAGTTGTAGGCCATGTCGAGGGGGCTAGCAAAGAAGGACTCAGCGATGGTTGCGTTACCAATTTGGCGTGGGGCTGATGTCTCCCGCGATTGTCTTAGTAGATGAAGTGGTCGGGTAGATGACGACGACGCTGGCGATGAGCTGGTGTTGGACAAAGATGAAGAGGTGGATGACCGTGGCGGGAGCAGCAGAAGAGTGGCGGTGTCGGCCTGAGGAGGAGGCGGCGGCTAGGTTAAGAGCTCGGCGGCGATGGTGCTCGAAGTAGGCGAGGACAACCCTACAGTGTGAGAAAGACCGGCGTCGACGCCTTGGGAGCTGGTGCATACCACATAGAAGTCGACGCGCGGGAACGGCAGAGTGGACCCGTGCCGCGGCTACGGCACGAAGGGGTGATGCAGCGACGGTGTGAAAGACCTCAGGGCGGCGACAGGGACCATGTGCAACGCTCGCTATGGCATGATGGGGTGATGCATCGACATCGCGAGGGTCGGTGCAGCCACGAGAACGGCGTGGAGCGGACGGCCTTGGGGCGGCATTGGACCGCGGACTGCGACACTACGGACCGAAGAGGTGACGCATCGACAGTGCATGGGTCGGTGCAACCGCGAGAATTACCTTGGGACGATGGCGTGGACCGCGTGCCTTGGCGCTACGACCCAAAAAGATGACACAACGGCGGCACAGGTCGGTGCAACCATGGGGAGCACCACGGAGCGGCGGAGCTGTGACCCAAAATGTCGATGCAATAGCAACCCATTGCTCGATTGGAGGGGTGTGCTGTGCTCGAAGACAATCTTCATCGGAACCTGCGAAGCTAGCAAGAAACATGTGCAGGAAGGCTGATCCAGGCTGGTGGTCCAACGCGAGCGGCCACCAGCTTAGGCGCGTGTGCAGCCATCCACATCCGCATGAGGTGCGTGTGCGTCGCTGGGCTGTGGCCACTCGGCACCGGACGACGGCCAGCGGACCGTACGAGCAGGCACGGTGCAACAACCAATCCAACTGGATGCAGACTAGGGCGACGACCAGGCGGACAACAATGTGCAGATGTAGTCAGTTCCGATGTCGAAGTAGAGCCGCGGGAAGAGTCGATGGGTGATGGACGACATAAACTGATCTAGATCGGAAAACAAAAAAAGAAACACTGATCAAGACAATCAGCGGGAGAGAAAAACACGGTTTAAAGGATCAGGAAAAAGACTGTCTAGGGCTGCTGATCAACACGACCGGCGGACGAATCCCAGGTACAGGCGGCGTGGCCCCCGGTGACGATCATGGAGATCGACCGCCATGGGTACGGTGAAGTGCGGAAGCGGCGGCGTCTAGGGTTTGGATCGGGTTAGGCTGATACTGTGTAAAAGGGAACAAAAAGGGATTGATGAAATTGTTGTTTATTGCTTAAACCTCGTTGTCATATATATAATGTTGGAGTACAAGACAAGTAGAATAAATCCTACACTATCCTATCTTTTCAAACTAATCACAATACTCAACAGGTATGACCGGGGAAATTTTAAGACAGCCTACAGGTAGCGGCAACTTAAGGACATGACCGAAGGATTTCTCAATGCCCTACTTCTAGGTGTCGATGGAGCCCTTGAGCACCTGCAGATCGCCGCCTTGATGCTGATGTCTCCCCTTGATTTCGTCCAGGCTCCTCGTCGTCTCGAGGATCTCAGCTTCTTACGCTTCCATCGCCGTCATGTGGTTATGTTGCCGTGTAGTGAACTTGGGCTTGATGAGATAGTCCAGCAGATCCAGCATGAGAAGTAGGCTCTGATCTGATCACCACTTGTTAACAACTCGATACACTGTAACTCTCAACTTTCTCAATTCACAGTCACTGAAACAAGCCACAAGTGGGCATAAGTCAATCCCTGCCGCATCACTATATCTAGCCATCAGTAGGCATAAGTCCATCCCAGCCGTGATAAAATTCCTAATCAGCCTATGTCTCTCTGTAATACTCGATGGCTAGATATGGTGACGCGGCTGGTATGAACTTATGCCCACTCTGGGCCTGCCATTCTGCTGCTAGGGCTTCTGCTTCTAGTGCTGCATCTGAGAGCGGGTCACAGTCTCACTGATCGTCTGGTAGCCTCTCCTTGTCGCCTTGGTGCTTGACCACATCGTCTTGAGGCTCAGGGGAGTGGACACTCTTCCAGACACAGCATGAGTCTTTATGCAATCATGCAGGGATTGCAATCTACAATTGTTTCACAGGTCTTTCAGTATTGCACATTGATGGATGAAGCAACGAGATCAGCAGCTGATCAAACGCTCTTTCTAGGCGTCCGAAAAAATCATCCGACTATTTCTTACTTTCCTTATGCCTCCAAGTCCTATGTGTTTACGATACCATCCCAATTTTTATTTCATCATCTCTTATGCTCAAATGTACTGCAACTTACTATATGAAAGAGTGTGTAAAAGTGTATGTATGTATGCAATGTGATGGGCTTTTCCGCGTGCTCATGTCAAGATGGGGTAGTTTATATAGGAGAGAGGCAGTAGTGATGCTATGACCTAAAACCTGCGACCTCAATGCTTGTCAGTGACTTAAACATTCATACTCTAGTTTATGAAATTCGAAATGTGGTAGTTGGGAAAGCTGTGAATAAAGAAAGCACACTTGTCTTTGCGGAAGATTTTGACCCACCATTTGCGTTTTGAAGGGGCCCAAGTAAAGACTTTACCCCATAAAAAAAGATACGATTTTAACTCTTTATTTCACTTTTCATGAGTCATTATCCTTTCAGTTATGGACAAGATAAATGACCACAAAATTATTTTCAGTGATCCTTGCATAATCTGTGGCTCGTAGATGGACATTGCATCTTAGTAAAGTTTTCGTTCTACACTTATACGGTACGAAAATGCTAAGCTACTTGCGCTTCCATGGCTACTTAGTAAATCACAATGAGGATCTCAGCTACTTGCACTTCCATGGCTACCAGGTGCTTGTGTTGCCGCATAGTGAGATTGGGCTTGATGAGGTAGTCCGGTCGATGCAGCGTGGGAAGTAAGCTCTGATTATCTCTTGTTAACAACTCGATCCAGTGTTCCTCTCAACTTCATAAATTCACAGATTGATACAAGTCGGAGTTTCCAGAGCTGCAGGGAGGAAGACGAACAGAAAGGGCAGCAGGTGGCCGACACAAGACTGTTCCTAACCAATCCATGCCTCCGAGAGTGTATTTTGATGGCTACATATACCCACTCTGGACCTGCTGTTATGTTAGAGGGCCTTCTATGTGTGGATTCCACCTCGTCAGACACTGTCTCGTCGTTACCTTGTCGCTCCATACCACTGTGTTGACGCACATGGGTGCTGGCATTCTGCCAGACGCGGCATGAATCTGTATGCAATTGTGCATGGATTGCAACCTAAACCTGCCACATAGGTCGTCCAATATTCCACATTTCCGGACGAAGCAAGTTCAACAGCGGCGTCACAACCGCTCTGTCCGGGTCTTCAAGAAACCGTCTACGTATTTGTTACATTCCCTATGTCTCCTAGTCATATGTGTTTTCTATACCATCTAAATTTTGATTCCATCGCCTCGTATGCTCAAATGTGCTACAACCCACTATATGAAAGAGCATGTAAAATTGCATGTATGCATGTGACTTGATGGGCTTTTCCTGTGTGCTCATGTCATGATGGGGTAGCTTATATAGATAGAGGCAGTGGTGAAGCTACGACCTAAGACCTCCGACTTCAAGGCTTTGTCAGCGCCACATCCATACTCTAATGTATTACTGTAAAATATAAAATGTTATAGTGGTAGTTGGACAAACTGTGAATAAAGGACACACACTTGTCTTTGCCAGTCATTTTGACCCTCCATTTCTGTTTTCAAGGAGCCCAAGTAAAGACTTTACATCTCTGTTTCGCTTCTCATGAGTCATGATCTTTGTTATTATGGACAAGAGAAATGACCACAAAATTGTTTTCAGCGATCCTTGCATAATCCATGGCTCGTTAATGGACATTCATCTAGTAAAGTACTCATTCTGCACTTATACGATATGAAAACACTCAAATTAGCTAAGTCTATGTAATTAGTCTGCTGTTTTGCTATGTTTATGCATAAAAAGCACCGCCCAGTACAACATGTCACAACTGATCTTGCTTAATCACCAAATTCTTGACTGATCCAAGTATAAAAATGGGAGCATGCTCATCACGTTGTCCAGCAATCCAACGAGGCTTGAATTGCAGGGAAAATATCAGGTGCTCCCATCCTTGGGGTGCTCCCTATGCTCCAAGTGTAAAACATTAATTTTACATGTTTCAAAAATTCTGAAAAAATGTGAATGTTCACTAGAAATGTGACTACACCTCCAAAAAAATTTCAGGTCCAAACTCGAAATGTACATTGAGAAACAAAAAAAGACAAATTCAGATATGAATAGTGTCAAAATGTTGCTTTTGTCTTTTTGTGACACTATTCATGCTAGATTTCACATTTTTGTTTCTCAATGAACATTTAGAGTTTGGACCTGAAATTTTTAGGAGTTGTAGTCACATTCCTTGTAAACATTCATATATTTTCCAGAATTCTTTAAACATTTAAAATCGATTTTTTTGAAGTTGGAGCATGGGGAGCACCACAAGGATGGGAGTACTTGATATTTCCCTTTGCATTGCATACCAACATAGTTGATTATAACTGCTCACAATGTGTGTACTAATATCGTCTCCGTCATGCAGTAAGCATCTCACATGATCTTCCTTCCGATAAGAAATACCTTCCATTTTTGTGGAAATGTTCACATGGAAGAATGCTGATGTTAAGAAGTAGTGTGGACTAATATGTAGGAGAGAGAAAAGTCAGTATTTATTATTTAGATAAGTAGGAAAAATGGGGGCAAAATAACCTCCCGATCCGGGAAAACCAAATCAGCGATTTCAACCTCCCGATCGCCCCGGTGGCCTACAGGTGGTTGGATCCCAGCAATCGTGGTGCCCCGAGGGGAGGGTGAAGAGCAGGGGCGGCAGGTCGTGTTGGTGACCGGATTCTCGTTCGTGGCCGAGAGGTGGACTGTTGTGGCAATGGCATGGTTGCACACGTCCATGCATGGGATTGAAGCTGACCTGCCATGTCAACTATAACTCGGTGCCCCCGTAAAAAAAAAAAAACTATAACTCGGTGCAGCATGGCGCTCTGCAACGATGGGGTGCACTATCGTGGCCGACCAGGGTAGGTGAAGGACGCCGGGGTGAGATCTGGCCCGATGCACCGGACGGGGATGAGGGAGAGCGCCTGAGGGGCAGGGGAGGGGAGAAGGAGATGGGGGGAGCGCCACGCCGCCGCCGCAGGTCGGACGGAGGCCACCGGCGACGGTGGCGAGGGAGAGGAACATGGAGGCGGGGGTGTTTGGGTGGGCGGCGGCTGTTGCCTCGTGTGTCGCAGGAGCGACCCACGAGACACGAGCAGTACAAAGAGATTCCAATGCATCTCTACCAGAATGTGATAGTCTTGAGTTTTGACTGTCACGAGCAGATGTAATATGATGCAAAACACCTGGTTAATAGGTTTGTTGAGTATTATATTATACTCGGGAAAAAAACACTCGACCATCATTTAGTCGGCAAAATGTAGGTTTCCCAAGTATTTAAAAAAAAACTGTGGTACATGAATAATATGTCGATAGTTATTTAGGCTCTCGGGAAAAATCCAAACACTGGGCAATCATTTCATACGGCCATCAAATGGTAACGGAACGGACAGAGTTCAGCGAACAGTTGTTACCGCAGTACAACTGGTAGAACAACTGGTAGAAGCTCACTGAAGCATGCCGGAGGAGAGCTGGACCAAGGCCAATGCAGACGGTGCCATTTCAAAGGATTTCGTGTTTGGCGGTAGAGGAGGGTTAGATCTTGTGCAGGGAGCATGCATGAACGACAATTATAGCTGTCGAATGCCACCATCCATACATTAGTTGTTGACACATGTTCACATGCCAAACCTAATGGAGGAGTATAGCCTGGCAGTTTGCAATAGCACGCCATCATGCATTGTCCACTAAGTAATGGTCTTGTTCCCGGCGTTTCCCATTCCCACTGCTTTTTGCATATTACTTTTCTGTTCTTCTTTCTCTCTTAGGACGGCCTACTTTTTTTCTTGATCTGCCACTTATTTGAATGTAATGTAGAAGTGATCCGACAAGTAGAACACGATGCAACTATGTGAGTGAAGATATAGAGGTATGTATATATACTGACATACCAAAAACGATATGTAGTACTTTGTAAATGTGTTGATGAGATGGTCTACATCCTTCTTCTAGTTTCTGTTCAACATTATACTATATTCCGTAACGATGAATCCATGATGTGAGGTCAATGAAAATAGCTCTAACATTTCTAGACAAATGGAATACCCCTTCTATACACGAATGGAGCCAGTACAAGCAATTTTCAGCGGCGGGTTGTTGTGCACCAAATGGTCACATATAGTACAACGGAATCAGCTACATAATGCCAATTTATTCAGAAAACATTTCTGGTCGGGAAGGGTTTTAATGTTATGGGAGTTGGTGCAAGTACATTGGAAACCTTTGTGTGCGGATGGGAAATACATGACCGGCATAGCGTTGTTAGAATACATGTAAGCTGTACATATAGTACAACGGAAAGAGGCTTTCGTCAGTACAATAGGCCCATTGGGCTTCGCCTCTTACCACAACAGCCACCAAAGATATGATGTATCACCTTCACTTCAGAGCTCTACGTGGCTCCATCGCTGCTGTGCAGCTTTACGGACTTCCAAGGTGGCTCGCCAAATGCGAAAACATTACCATTGAATGAATCAGACTAGGGCAACACCCCGGACACATCATCGAACTCCAGATCTGAAACCCCCAAATAACAAAGACGTTAGAGGAGAAAACCATACCTGCCATGCAAGTGCAGGCCATAATCTGCATCCGCTCCTGGACCACCTCCCACGCTCCGCATTGGCGCTAGAGCAAACACCATCGCAACGGCGGAGCCCCAGGACACATGATGTCCAATGGTTGGGGATGTCGGTCGCCGCAACATTCTTGCTTGAACAGACTAAATTCCACATCCATCCCCAACCATAGGACCGATCACCTCATTGGATTAGGATCCGATGAATCTTAATTTAGCGACGTCCTCCCCGCTGCCAAAACTTCATTAACAACCTAAAAACTAAGCAACTTTGGCCTCGGCGGCCCCCCTCACCACCGATGATCGATGTCGTCGGCGGAGGAGAGCCGCAGGAGGATGGCGCTGGAAGGCTGTCCTCTCCTTGCATCACTAGGATTGCTGTCGCATGAGTCGAGAGGAAAAGAACGTCCGGCATGCACAACACCTCGTACAGGATCAAGGCTTGTACAGCACGCATACTTTCCCAACACTAGCATAGTCTAAACCAAACTAACTACTCCCTCCGTTCCGAAATAATTGTCGTTGGGAGAAATCTCCGACCAGGTGAAAACGAACGAAAGTACAGAACTACCCCAAACTTGAAATCAGATCGTTGTCTTCCTCGTTGTCTTCCTCCAGGGCAGCGCATCCAGGCCACTCCTCCTCCTCTAGCTGCTCGTCCAGACCAGCAGCAAGCCCATCCTCCTCCTCCTCCTCCGCCCTCCACCAGCCGGAGCCTCCGCCAGGCTCCTCCCTGTCGTCCAGCTGCTCGTCCCCGTCGCCTGCAGCAGGCCCCTCCTCCTCCGCGCCCTCCACCAGTAGGACCCTCCACCAGGCTCCTCCCTGTTGTCCAGTTGCTCATCCCCGTCGCCAGCAGCAGGCCCAACCTCCTCCGCCCCAGTCTTGTCGCCGCCGCCCTAGCGTCCTCGCCCCGCTGCCCAAACAGATCGTCGCTGCGCCCCCGCCTGGTCATCGCAACACACACCACTCCAGGCAGGTACTCATCACCTCAAATTACAGAAATTAACAACACAAGATTGATTCAGTTAAACAGTACAGCAGAATTTGAGGAATCACAAGAATTTCAAATTCAGGACTCAACTGAAATAAAAGAGACAAATAAAGGAGGCAAGTGTAGTCTGCAGCCCACATTTTCCATCAGTCATCCAAATATGGCTAATTAAACATGGCTTGCTTTGGTTGTGTGTTAAGCTTACATTTATTCTTTAAACATGGCTGGCTTTGGTTAGTTAGCGATGGCACTTTCAATTTATAGTCATAGCCAAGAAAAGAAAATGTAGGGTAAAGCAAAGAAAAGAGCAGCTGGCAAGGTGCACTATCTACTTCTTACTGTAGACATTAATACAAGGAGTACATCACTCTCTGTCTATAGGAGCAATATGAACATCATTTTACATGGGTCTCTGAACATCTTCTTACAAAGTTGGAGGAGGAACCAAAGAATGTGCATGTACTTACAGTAGTATTTTGTCTTCGTACTCCAAATCTGGAAGCAGGCAAAGATTTTCTTTACTTAACAAAAAGACACTTAAAATTGGAGTCCACAACAGTCTTTTGTCTATAGAAGTGAATATGCACTGGTGTACTCAAATTCTGGAAGCACTAGCACTAGTACTGTACATTTGTTTGCTTCAGTAGATGTATACACAAATCTGGAAGCATGCAAAGGTTTTCTTTACCTACCAAAATCTGCTTCTGCTTTCTGGTAAATGGCTTTCATCGTCCTTGGATGAAGTGCATTGAAGTACTCCTATTAAAAGATGAACAGAAATATGTTACTCCTACACTGTACTGAAAAAGTTGCACAAATCTCTACTGCCAAGCCTTGCATTCACAGAAATGAAGTACTCCATACTCCATACTGTACATCCTTCCATAAGCAAAGAAGATGCCAACAAAGAAGATGCACATAAATCTCTACTCCATGCTTTAGTGAATTTAGTGAATCAAGTCTGTAGAAGCTACAGAAGCTACAGGAGATCACTACAAATCTCTACTCCATGCTTTAGCACATTCAATCACACACAGGAGATCACAGAAGAAGATGTGGAGATCCCATAAATCTGTGAGACCAGCCAAATTTCATTGCTTGATGGCCATTTAGACAATTTTGATAGTGATAAACCTTATTTTATTTTAGTCAAAGCATCACAATGACAGTGCTTATTTTATTTCAGTTTCTATAGTGGATACAGTTTTGGCAGTAAAATCTGCAGTACTCCAATTTTACAAACTGAAAACTATGACAGTACAAGCAGATCTCAGTTTCCACATGGAAAATACACTTCTCAGCTTAACAAACTGAAAATTACTGTATGATAGTGCAAGCAGATCTCAGTTTCAAAATGGAAAATACACTTCTCAGTTTTACGAACTGAAAATTATGACAGTACAAGCAGTTTCAAAATCTCCAAGAAGTCACCTGGAAATGCAAAGTCTCCAGGGGAAAGCACTCGAGTAAGCTCATCACCTTGAGAACTTCACAATAATAGCCATGATCTTCAAGCTATGTTTACAAGCAGATCTCAGTTTTTCAGTTTCACAAGCAGATCTCAATTTTTCAGTTTTGACCAAAGTTTTAAATAGCGCGCTAAGCCTCTTAGCAGCGGACCTTTTCTAAATGCTATAGCGTGCTATAGCGGAGCAATAGAGAGCTATTTAAAATGTTTGCTCAAGTGTTTGAACAAAAGACTCTTAGCGCGGGACCTCTTCTAAACGCTATAGCGTGCTATAGCGGAGCTATAGCGGGCTATTTAAAACCATGGTTTTGACAGTCAAGCATCCTCACCTTTGCTCTGTCGTCGCGGGAGGCAACAGTGGTGGCTGCCCTATCCCCATGAGCTCGACGTGACGACCTCTCCTCTCTCCGGGCTCCGGCGACCTGCACCAGAACACCAACGCTGACCGTGCCTCCCCAACCTTGTACAGGTATATACGACGGTCCATTTTCAGCAATCATACTGTACATACAAATTTGTTGCATTTGTTGAGACATCACGGACAACAACTTATAAATTGCCCATTTTTTTGTTGGCTTTACTACTATTGCCCCTAACATTGACCAGGACCATGATCCTTGATTAAATTGTGCAAACTTCTGGGAAGAAAATTACTCCTGCTTTCAAGTTTGTGATATAACCTGAAGGAGAAAGAGTTCATTATCGACCAGCAGGTTCAGTTTTTTACCTCATTTTCCATTCCCACATTATCTCAATGCATTTTCAGCTTGATTCAGTCCTCCTCCATTATCGTCATCAGTCCTCCTTGTCAATCTGCTGCGGCCGCACGGCTGGCTGCAGGCAGGTTGATGAGGGCATCTACTATACACAAGGCCCGCAAATCAAATCAAGTCCAATTCACAAAAGAAACATCAAATCACACGGCCGGAAGAGGGGAAGGGAACTTGCTCTGCTCCATGGAAGAGTTGGAGGAAGAAGAGACAGCATGAAGAGGAGGACTGCTCATCAGGGACGAGTTCAGAGTGGCGCCGGTAAAGCTCGGAGATCTGCACCTACTTGAATCGCCAAGTTCAATCCTTGTACCGCATGAAGAGAGTAGATGAGCAGCAGCGAGGGAGCTAGGAGGGGGTGACGTACCGAAGGGCGTTGGAGTGGAGGAAGGCCATTGCAGATCGAGCCGCCGCACCCGGGATCAGCCGCCGGAGAATAAAAATGAGATCTTTGCGACGGTGGCGGCGACGCGGGCGAGGGAGAGGTGGCGGCAACGCGGGGGAGGGAGAGGCAGCGGCGACACGGGCGAGGGAGAGGCGCCGACGACGTGAGCTAGGGAGAGGTGCCGACGACAGGAGCTAGGGATTCGGCTGAGCGAGACACAGAGTGCGTGAGTGAACGAGAGAGTGGACGAGGTGGGAGGGTAGTTTAGGAAACAGCAAAAAAGATTGTACGTGCCGAACTTTGTACTAGAAACTCCCGGCGACAATTATTTCGGAACAGCGGGAGTAATTAACCTGCTAGACAAAATTACTTCTAATAAGCCCGGCATGTGAAACACAAACATGTTGAAAGTATACCCAAGCCCTGCGCGAATAAAAAGCACAAAGCCCCAAAACATGTGCTCAAAAGCCTCAAATAGTAAGCAATCTGTAGTTAAGATTTACCGATCCCATAAACATCATGGCATCTTCATCAAGAAGAAAAGGAAATGAATACTTACAACCAAGCAAATCATCACATGTATACATGCGGGCTAAATTATTTTTTACAACCTAGCAAATCTTCACATGTATTAATTTTGACAACCTAGCAAATATTCACATGTATACATAAGGAGTACATGAATTTTACATCCTAGCAAATCTTCACATGTATACATAAGCAAATCCAATAAATTTCATTCATGTGTAGTCGTTTAGCATGTCTGAGCCACACAAGGGACGCTAGCTTACATTAATATGGATCCTCAAGCTAGCAACAGGGGGAGGTAGCGTTTCTAACAAAAACAAGGGGAAGCAGTAGAGATCCAACTAGAGAAGCACAACAGAGGTCACAAATTCTACGGGAGCACATCAGCAGACAACACACAGCAATACAAAAGAGGAAATCATGAGCATCTCAAAGGCGGACGGTAGCATGACACCTGTGTCGGGTCAGAAGCATCGGGGCTAGGGAGCAGTGGTAAAAGGCTTCATGGCGGGGGAGCACCTGAGTCGGTGCACCAAGCACACAATCTTCCACACAGCACCAACACCAAGCAAACGATGACCACCATGCTCCCTGCTCACCGAAGAGCCAACAAACACCACCCCCTCCTTGACCGACCTCCGATGCCACAACACTCACCAGAAAAGGAAGGGAGGCAACCCATGTGCGGAGAACAGCGTACCCAAGTGCCACGAAGACACGCGACCAGAGGACCAGTAGAATGATCAGACCACTTACAAGGAGGAACCACCCGCAGGTCACACCCTCAATGAACCAGGAGCCTCCCTCTCAAGGGAGTTCTCAGTTTTAGGTGATTAGGAACTGCCTATCCTAGTGGTAAACACCACTTCTCCAAACATCCAGGTGACAATGGAGTCCTTCAGCGCCAGTAGATCGCCGTCTTGATGCTGGTGTCGCCCCTTGATTCCATCGAGGCTCCTCATGGTCTAGAGAATCTCAGCTTCTTCAGCTTCCATGGCCATCACATGCTTTTGTTGCCGTGTATTGAACTTGGGCTCGATGAGGTAGTCTGGTAGGTCGAGCGTGAGAAGTAGGCTCTGATTACTCATTACCACTTGTTAACAACTTCGTAAAGTGTTCCTGTAACCTTCCTGAGTGTTAGAATAGTTGTATTGAGATAGGACCTGTGTTTAAACTTGTAACTCTATTCTATCTCTTCTCCTCTCCCGTAGCAATCTCTCTCTCGGTCTCCTGTAATGATCCCTCGATCGATCTCTCCCAAAATTTGTACGCCAAGGCTTATGCCCAATATATATCAATGCGGCCCGAGACAAAGGGTTCAACGCTTCCAACCTATTTTACATGGTAGTCAGAGCCTCTTCCTCAAAGATCATAGATCGCATCTAGCTACCTCCCAAAAACTATACCAATCTTTCTCCTTCGACCGGGAGCATGTCGACCATGGCTGCCGCATCGTTGTCCAGCACCGTTGGCGCGCTCATCACCTCGTCATCTTCCGCTTTTGCATCGTCCTCCTCCACCACCACCGCGGGGTCTCTCAGATCGCCACCACAGGAGAAGCTTATGAGGGGAAACTTCCTTCTATGGAAGGCCATTGTGCTGCCTCAGATCAAAGGCGCCCCAGATGGAACACCACCTCGATGGGACGAGCCCGCCACCGCCGGCCACCCTCACCGTCACCAAGGACGGCAAGGAAGAACAAGTCTTCGACTACGCCCGATCCCTCTGGTACGCACAACAGCAACAGCTTTAAGGGTATTTGATGGGATCTCTTTCCCGCGATATCCTTGCTCAGGTCGCGACGCTACAGATGCCGACCGAAGTTTGGAGCAGCATCCATGCCATGTTCACCGCCCAGAGTCAAGCCCAAGCCATCAACACCCGCATCGAGCTCACCAATCTGAAAAAAGGTAATATGACCATGGCTGACTATCTTGGCAGGATCAAGAGTCTTACTGATGAAGTCGCGTGCACTGCCGCGGCGCTCTTCAAACCGGAAATCGTCTCCAAGATCCTCGCCGGTTTGGACATGGAGTACAATCCGGTGGTCTCTGCACTTGCCGCTCGTGTGGAACCCATCACCGTCCAGGAGTTGTACAATCAGCTTCTAAGTTTTGATGCCCGCCTCACCCTCCTTCATGGTGGCGATCTTCGGTAGTCGTCTGCTAACTCCGCGTCCCGTGGCCGCGGCCGTGGGCATGGTCACCAGGGGCAGAGCCGTGGCGGTGGCCGCGGACGCGGTGGTCCTCAGAGCGACGACGCTCGCTCTGGTGGCGCCTACGGCTACACCAACGGGGGCGGCTACAGCAACAACAACAACGGCGGCGGCTTCAACTCCAACAATGGCCGCCGTCCTCCTGCCGCCCGTCCTCGCCCACGCTGCCAGCTCTGCAAGAAGCCCGGACATGAGGTTCTGGATTGTTGGCATCGCTATGATGAGAACTTTGTCCCTGATGCTCGCCATGTTGCTGCTGCCATACGAGAACAGGGAGGCGACGACGTCTGGTACGTTGATTCTGGCGCCACCGACCACGTCACCAATGAACTCGAACAACTAGATCTACGCGAGAGGTACCATGGCGCCGATCAGATCCACACTGCCAGCGGAGGAGGTATGGATATTTGCCACATTGGTCAAGCTTCCATTAATTCCCCTAATCTTAAACGTGATCTTGTTCTCAAGGATGTCCTTCATGTTCCACAAGCTGACAAAAATCTTGCATCCATGTCTCGTCTAGCCACCGATAATAATGTCTTCTTTGAAACTCACCCTCGTTATTTTTTCAATAAGGATCAGGCAACGAGGGAACTTCTCCATCACAGTAGATGCATTGGGGGTCTCTACCCCATCACGTCCGGAGCACTTAGTCGCCAGCGTCGTCAAGTCTACTCCGCCATCAAACCCTCTCTGGAAAGATGGCATCAACGATTAGGACATCCATCATCGGTCATTGTGAAACAAGTAGTCAATAAAGATAATCTTCCTTTGTCACATAGTTCAATTAGTGAGTCTGTTTGTGAAGCTTGCCAATGTGCCAAGAGCCATCAGCTTCCCTATCCTAAGTCTTACAGTGTGTCTCATGCTCCTTTATAGCTTATTTTTAGTGATGTTTGGGGCCATGCCCGTGATTCTTTTGGAAGAAAAAAAATACTATGTCAGTTTCATTGATGACTACAGCAAGTTTACTTGGATTTATTTGCTTAAATATAAATCTGAAGTTTTCTCTATATTCCAAGAGTTCCAAAAACTTGTTGAACGACAATTTGATTGGAAAATTTTGTCAGTCCAAAGTGACTGGGGAGGGGAGTATGAGAAACTCAACTCTTTCTTCCGTAGCATTGGAATTGAGCATCATGTGTCATGTCCTCATGCTCACCAGCAGAATGGCTCTGCTGAGCGCAAACACCATCACATCGTTGAAGTTGGTCTTTCCCTCTTAGCTCATGCCTCTATGCCTCTCAAATACTGGGATGAAGCTTTCATCACTGCCACTTATCTCATCAATAGGCTTCCCAGCAAAGTCATTGGCAACTCCACTCCTTTAGAACGTTTGTACCATCAAAAACCTGACTACAATTATCTCAAAAAATTTGGGTGTGCTTGCTACCCCAATTTGCGTCCATACAATCATCATAAGCTCGAACTTCGATCCACTCAGTGTGTTTTCCTTGGTTATAGCAATCTTCATAAAGGGTATAAATGTCTTGAAGTATCCACTGGACGCATCTATATTTCACGGGATGTTGTTTTTGATGAGACCCTTTTTCCTTTTGCCAAACTACATCCAAATGCTGGAGCCTTACTTCGTGCTGAAATAGCACTTCTCCCTGATCTTATTGCACCTTGTGATCACGGGGGAGAATTAACTAAGCTTGATCATGTGCAAAAATCCCAAGGAAATTCTGATTCGGCTAATATTTGTGCTAATTTGAATCATCATTTTATGTGTGAAGAAGCAGACAAAACAGGCACGGAATACGCTGCTGATCCGGCTGATAGCACGTGATCCCAGGCGGATCCACGCGCCCAGTCTCGTACTGCTGTTGGCACTCGATCCCAGGCGGATTGGCCCGTGGGCCTGGACACGCGCGGGGACACGTGCGGATCTGTGGCCGACCGCGCCGACAGGGTGGAACCCACTGGTCCCGGCGTATCGCCCCGCACCACGCCTCCTCGCCTCGATTCGCACGTCAGCGCATGTGCGGGAGAGGGCGAGTCTCCTACAGCCACGTCGCCGCGGGCCCCAGCAGCGGCCGACCGCGGGCGCGTGGCCGGTCCCACCTCAGCATGGGCCTCCACTGTGGCTGACCAGTCGCCAGGATCTGCGCCAGGATCCGCCTCGGATCGGGAACTGCCCGATCTGTTCCCTGCGTTGGATCAGGAGCTGGCGGGATCCTCTGTGGCAAATGAGGCTTCACCAGGATTTTCTGCACCATCATCCACAATGGCTGTCCCTGTTCATCCTACGTCCTCTCTTCGGCAAACAAGGTCACGGTCAGGTATTGTGAAGGAAAAATAGTACAATGACGGCACGATTAGGTATGACAAACTCAAGCGTGCTTTTCTTACCACCACTGGTGAACCAATTCATTTGCATGATGCTCTTGCTAATAAGGATTGGAAGGAAGCTATGGACAATGAATATGATGCACTTATGAAAAACAAAACTTGGCACTTGGTACCACCAAAACATGGAGACAATATTATTGATTGTAAGTGGGTATACAAGATAAAAAGAAAATCTGATGGAAGCATAGACAGGTATAAGGCCAGATTAGTTGCAAAAGGATTTAAACAAAGGTTTGGAATTGATTATGAAGATACATTTAGTCCTGTTGTTAAATCTGCTACTATTCGACTTGTCTTGTCTATTGCTATTTCCAGAGGTTGGAGTTTAAGACAGCTAGATGTTCAGAACGCGTTTCTTCATGGTGTTCTTGAGGAAGAAGTGTTCATGAGGCAACCACCAGGTTATGAGGACCACAGCACACCACAGTATGTCTGTAAGTTGGATAAGGCATTATATGGGTTGAAACAAGCACCACGGGCTTGGTATTCCAGATTGAGCATGCAGTTACAACATCTTGGGTTCATACCATCCAAGGCAAATACATCATTATTCTTTTTTCAGGAAAGGCAGTGTCACTATTTTTGTGCTTGTCTATGTTGATGATATAATTGTTGCTAGTTCAAGTGCAGAAGCTACTACTTGCTTGGTTAAGGATTTAAAGTTGGAGTTTGCTCTCAAAGATTTGGGTGATCTTCATTATTTCCTTGGAGTAGAAGTAAAGAAAATTAAAGATGGCATACTTCTCTCACAGGAAAAATACACCACTGATATTCTCAGAAGAGTGGGTTTGGAAAATTGCAAGCCGGTTAGTACACCAATTTCTACCTCAGAAATGCTCACAGTAGAAAGTGGAGATGCTCTTGCACCAACAGATGCAACAAACTATAGAAGTGTTGTAGGTGCTTTGCAATATTTATCTCTTACACGTCTTGATATTTCCTATTCAGTGAACAAGGTATGCCAATACTTGCATGCACCTAGAAGTACTCATTGGACTGCAGTTAAGAGAATTCTAAGATATCTTAAGTACTCAGGAGGCCTTGGACTTCAAATTACCAAGTCCCCCTATTCAGATGCAGACCGGGCAGGATGTGCTGATGATAGAAGATCAACAGGTGGTTTTGCTGTATTCTTAGGAACAACTCTTGTGTCATGGAGCGCAAGAAAACAAGCCACTGTCTCAAGATCAAGTACAGAGGCTGAATATAAAGCCTTGGCTAATGCTACAGCTGAAGTAATGTGGATTCAAACACTTCTTTATGAGCTTGGTGTAAGTGCATCTAGTGCCACCCCTAGTTGGTTTTGGAGTATTGACGACAAACCTAGTTGAGGGACTAATGTGTTTGTGAGAATTGCAGGATAACACAGGTAGAAGTCCCTCATTGATTCGGTTTTACTACCAGAGATGACCCCTAAAAATGTACGAAGACATTGAAGACAATGGTGGTTTATGAAGATATTCACATTGAAGACTATGACAAGAGAAGACACCCCATGAAGCTTATGGAACTCGAAGACTTAGATCCTTCGTAGTCTTATTTCATTTGTGTTGTGTCATAGGAACCACCATACTGTTAAGTGGGGTCCAAGAGAACCAGTCAGAATGATTGAAGTGATGCCTAATTCAAATCCTATGTCTTCGAGCGAAGACTATGAGAGCAAATCTTGTCCAAAGTCGGACAAGTCAGCTTTACTTGTAGCCCAAGTAAAGTTGCCGTGTGAGTTCGAAATCTGACTGTTGGAACACGTGTCAGTTCCTTAGTGACCCAGGTGTTGGAAATATGCCCTAGAGGCAATAATAAATTGGTTATTATTATATTTCCTTGTTCATGATAATCGTTTATTATCCATGCTATAATTGTATTGATAGGAAACTCAGATACATGTGTGGATACATAGACAACACCATGTCCCTAGTAAGCCTCTAGTTGACTAGCTCGTTGATCAATAGATGGTTACGGTTTCCTGACCATGGACATTGAATGTCATTGATAACGGGATCACATCATTAGGAGAATGATGTGATGGACAAGACCCAATCCTAAGCATAGCACTAGATCGTGTAGTTCATATGCTATAGCTTTTCTAATGTCAAGTATCATTTCCTTAGACCATGAGATTGTGCAACTCCCGGATACCGTAGGAATGCTTTGGGTGTATCAAACGTCACAACGTAACTGGGTGACTATAAAGGTGCATTACAGGTATCTCTGAAAGTGTCTGTTGGGTTGGCACGAATTGAGACTGGGATTTGTCACTCCGTGTAAGCGGAGAGGTATCTCTGGGCCCACTCGGTAGGACATCATCATATGCGCAATGTGACCAAGGAGTTGATCACGGGATGATGTGTTACGGAACGAGTAAAGAGACTTGCCGGTAACGAGATTGAACTAGGTATCGGTATACCGACGATCGAATCTCGGGCAAGTAACATACCGATAGACAAAGGGAATTGTATACGGGATTGATTAAGTCTTGACATCGTGGTTCATCCGATGAGATCATCGTGGAACATGTGGGAGCCATCATGGGTATCCAGATCCCGCTGTTGGTTATTGACCGGAGAACGTCTCGGTCATGTCTGCATGTCTCCCGAACCCGTAGGGTCTACACACTTAAGGTTCGGTGACGCTAGGGTTGTAGAGATATTAGTATGCGGTAACCCGAATGTTGTTCGGAGTCCCGGATGAGATCCCGGACGTCACGAGGAGTTCCGGAATGGTCCGGAGGTAAAGAATTATATATAGGAAGTGCTATTTCGGCCATCGGGACAAGTTTCGGGGTCATCGGTATTGTACCGGGACCACCGGAAGGGTCCCGGGGGCCCACCGGGTGGGGCCACCTGCCCCGGGGGGCCACATGGGCTGTAGGGGGTGTGCCTTGGCCTATATGGGCCAAGGGCACCAGCCCCAAGAGGCCCATGCGCCAAGAGAGAAAAAAAGGGGGAGAGTCCTACAAGGGGAAGGCACCTCCGAGGTGCCTTGGGGAGGATGGACTCCTCCCCACCCTTGGCCGCACCCTTCCTTGGAGGAAGGGGCAAGGGCTGCGCCTCCCCCTCTCCCTTGGCCCTATATATAGTGGGGAAAAAGGAGGAGCAAACCAATCTAAGGCCTGGCGCCTCCCTCTCCCTCCCGTGACACATCTTCTTCCTCCCGCAGCGCTTAGCGAAGCCCTGTTGGAATCCCGCTACTTCCACCACGCCGTCGTGCTGCTGGATCTCCATCAACCTCTCCCTCCTCCTTGATGGATCAAGGCATGGGAGACGTCTCCCTTCCGTACGTGTGTTGAATGCGGAGGTGCTGTCCGTTCGGCACTAGGATCATCGGTGATTTGAATCACGACGAGTACGACTCCATCAACCCCGTTCACTTGAACGCTTCCGCTTAGCGATCTACAAGGGTATGTAGATGCACTCTCCTTCCCCTCGTTGCTAGTCTCTCCATAGATAGATCTTGGTGACACGTAGGAAAATTTTGAATTTATGCTACGTTCCCCAACAGTGGCATCATGAGCTAGGTCTATTGCGTAGATTCTATGCACGAGTAGAACACAAAGAAGTTGTGGGCGTTGATTTTGTTCAATATGCTTGCCGTTACTAGTCTTATCTTGATTCGGCGGCATCGTGGTATGAAGCGTCCCGGACCAACCTTACACGTACTCTTACGTGAGACAGGTTCCACCGACAAACATGCACTAGTTGCATAAGGTGGCTAGCGGGTATCTGTCTCTCCCACTTTAGTCGGATCGGATTCGATGAAAAGGGTCCTTATGAAGGGTAAATAGCAATTGGCATATCACGTTGTGGTTTTGCGTAGGTAAGAAACGTTCTTGCTAGAAACCCATAGCAGCCACGTAAAACATGCAAACAACAATTAGAGGACGTCTAACTTGTTTTTGCAGGGTATGCTATGTGATGTGATATGGCCAAAAGGATGTGATGAATGATATATGTGATGTATGAGATTGATCATGTTCTTGTCAAGGGAATCACGACTTGCATGTCGATGACGAGACAACTTCAAGAAGACACAATGATGGAGATCATGATGATGGATCATGGTGTCATACCGGTGACAAGATGATCATGGAGCCCCAAGATGGAGATCAAAGGAGCTACATGATATTGGCCATATCATGTCACTATTTGATTGCATATGATGTTTATCATGTTATGCATCTTGTTTACTTAGTACGACGGTAGTAAATAAGATGATCCCTCATTAAAATTTCAAGAAGTGTTCTCCCCTAACTGTGCACCGTTGCTACAGTTCGTCGCTTCGAAGCACCACGTGTTAATCGGGTGTGATAGATCCTTTCGTTCACATACAACGGGTGTAAGAAGTTTTACACATGCAAAAACACTTAGGGTTAACTTGACGAGCCTAGCATGTGAAGACATGGCCTCGGAACACAGAGACCGAAAGGTCGAGCATGAGTCGTATAGAAGATACGATCAACATGAAGATGTTCACCGACGTTGACTAGTCCGTCTCACGTGTTGATCGGACACGGCCTAGCTCACTCGGATCATGTAATCACTTAGATGACTAGAGGGATGTCTATCTAAGTGGGAGTTCATAAGATGAACTTAATTATCCTGAACATAGTCAAAAAGGATTTTTGCAAATTATGTCGTAGCTTACGCTATAGTTCTACTGTTTAGATATGTTCCTAGAGAAAAATTAGTTGAAAGTTGATAGTAGCAATTATGCGGACTAGGTCCGTAAACTGAGGATTGTCCTCAATGCTTCTTAGAAGGCTTATGTCCTTAATGCACCGCTCAGTGTGCTGAACCTCGAACGTTGTCTGTGGATGTTGTGAACATCTGACATACACGTTTTGATAACTACGTGATAGTTCAGTTAAACGGTTTAGAGTTGAGGCACCGAAGACGTTTTTGAAACGTCGCGAAACATATAAGATGTTTTGAGGGCTGAAATTGGGATTTCAGGCTCGTGCCCACGTCAAGAGGTATAAGACCTCCGACGATTTTCTTAGCCTGCAAACTAAGGAGAAAAGCTCAATTGTTGAGCTAGTGCTCAGATTGTCTGAGTACAACAATCGCTTGAATCAAGTGGGAGTTGATCTTCCAGATGAAATAGTGATGGATCTCCGAAGTCATTACCACCAAGCTTCTAGAGCTTCGTGATGAACTATAATATATCAGGGACATATATGATGATCCTTGAGATATTCGCGATGTTAGACACCACAAAAGTAGAAATCAAGAAGGAGCATCAATTGTTGATGGTTTGTGAAACCGCTAGTTTCAAGAAGGGCAAGGGCAAGAAGGGATACTTCGTGAAACGGCAATTCAGCTGCTGCTCTAGTGAAGAAACCCAAGGTTGAACCCAAACCCGAGACTAAGTGCTTCTGTAATAAGGGGAACAGCCACTGGAGCATAATTACCCTAGATACTTGGTAGATTAGAAGGCTGGCAAGGTCGATAGAAGTATATTGGATATACATTATGTTAATGTGTACTTTACTAGTACTCCTAGTAGCACCAGGGTATTAGATACCGGTTCGGTTGCTAAGTGTTAGTAACTCGAAATAAAAGCTACGGAATAAACGGGGACTAGCTAAAGATGAGCTGACAATATGTGTTGGAAGTGTTTCCAATGTTGATATGATCAAGCATCGTAAGCTCCCTCTACCATCGAGATTGGTGTTTGCGTTGAGCATAGACATGATTGGATTATGTCTATCGCAATACGGTTATTCATTTAAGGAGAATAATGGTTACTCTGTTTATTTGAATAATACCTTCAATGGTCTTACACCTAAAATGAATGGTTCATTGAATCTCGATCGTAGTGATACACATGTTCATGCCAAAAGATATAAGATAGTAATGATAGTACCACCTACTTGTGGCACAGCCACGTAAGTCATATCGGTATAAAACGCATGAAGAAGATCCATGTTGATGGATCTTTGGACTCACTCATTTTTGAAAAAATTTGAGACATGCGAACCATGTCTGTTGGTGTATATGCATGAAGGAACTCCATGCAAATGGACCGTTCGGACTCACTTGATTTTGAATCACTTGAGACATGCAAATCATACCACATGGGCAAGATGACTGAAAGCCTCGTTTTCAGTAAAATGGAACCAGAAAGCTACTTGCTGGAAGTAATACATTTTGATGTGTGCAGTCCAATGAGTGCTGAGGCATGTAGTGGATATCGTTATGTTCTTTCTTCACAGATGATTTGAGTAGATGTTGAGTGCATTTACTTGATGAATCACGAATCTGAATTATTGAAACGTTCAAGTAATTTCAGTGTGAAGTTGAAAGATCGTCGTGATAAGAGGATAAAAATATCTATGATATGATCATAGAGATGAATATCTGAATTACGAGTTTGGCACAGAATTAAGACATTGTGGAAATTGTTTCACAACTGATACAGCCTGGAACACCATAGTGTGATGGTGTGTCCGAACATCATAACTGCACCCTATTGGATATGATGCATACCATGATGTCTCTTATCAAATTACCACAATAGTTTATGGGTTAAGCATTAGAGACAACCACATTCACTTTAAAAGGGGCACCACGTAATTCCAATGAGATGACACCATATGAACTATGGTTTAGAGAAACCTAAGCTGTCATTTCTTAAAAGTTTGGGACTGCGACGCTTATGTGAAAAAGTTTCAGGCTGATAAGCTCGAACCTAAAGCGGATAAATGCATCTTCATAGGACACCCGAAACAGTTGGGTATACCTCCTGTCTCAGATTCGAAAGCAATAAGGGATTGTTTCTAGAATCAGGCCCTTTCTCGAGGAAAAGTTTCTCTCGAAAGAATTGAGTGGGAGGATGGTGGAGACTTGATGAGGTTATTGAACCGTCACTTCAACTAGTGTATAGCAGGGCACAAAGAGTTGTTCCTGTGGCACCTACACCAATTGAAGTGGAAGCTTATGATATTGATCATGAGACTTCGGATCAAGTCACTCCCAAACCTCGTAGGATAACAAGGATGCGTACTACTTCAGAGTGGTACGTAACCCTGTCTTGGAAGTCATGTTGCTAGGCAACAATGAACCTACGAGCTATGGAGAAGCGACGGTGGGCCCAGATTCCGATAAATGGCTCGAGGCCATATAATCCGAGAGAGGATCCATATATGAAAACAAAGTGTAGACTTTGGAAGAACTACTTGATGGTCGTAAGGCTGTTGAGTGTAGATGGATTTTAAAAGGAAGACGGACAATGATGGTAAATGTCACCATTAAGAAAGCTCGACTTGTCGTTAAGATGTTTTCCGACAAGTTCAAGGAGTTGACTACGGTGAGACTTTCTCGCTCGTAGCGATGCTAAGAGTCTGTTGGAATTATATTAGTGATTACTGCATTATTTATGAAATCTTGTAGATAGGATGTCAAAACATTGTTTCCTCGACGATTTTCTTGAGGAAAGGTTGTATGTGATACAACCGAAAGGTTTTGTCAATCCTGAAAGTTGCTAATAAGTATGCAAAGCCCCAGCAATCCTTCTGAGGACTAGAATAAGCATCTCGGAGTTGGAATGTATGCTTTGATGAGATGATCAAAGATTTTGGGTGTATACAAAGTTTATGAGAAACTTGTATTTCCAAAGAAGTGAGTGGGAGCACTATAGAATTTCTGATAAATATATGTTGACATATTGTTGGTCAGAAATGATGTAGAATTTCTGGAAAGCATATAGGGTTATTTGGAAAGTGTTTTTCAATGGAAAGCCTAGATTAAGCTACTTGAGCATTGAGCATCAAGATCTATAAGGATAGATCAAAACGCTTAATAGTACTTTCAAAATGAGCACATACCATGACATGATCTTGAAGGTGTTCAAGATGGATCAGTCAAAGAAGGAGTTCTTGCCTGAGTTGTAAGGTATGAAGTTAAGACTTAAAGCTCGACCATGGCAGAATAGAGAGAAAGGACGAAAGTCGTCCCCTATGCTTAAGACGTAGGCTCTACAGTATGCTATGCTGTGTACCGCACCTGAAGTGTGCCTTGCCATGAGTCAGTCAAGGGGTACAAGAATGATCCAAGTATGGATCACAGGACAGCGGTCAAAGTTATCCTTAGTAACTAGTGGACTAAGGAATTTTCTCGATTATGGAGGTGGTAAAAGAGTTCGTCGTAAAGGGTTACGTCGATGCAAGCTTAACACCTATCAGGATAGCTCTGAGTAGAGATACCGGATGCATATAATGGAGCAACAATTTAGAATAGCTCCAAGTAGAACAGTTATTTGGAATAGCTCCAAATAGAGCATGGTAGCTACATCTAGGAGATGACATAGAGATTTGTAAAGCACACACGGATCTGAAAGGTTCGGACCCGTTGACTAAAACCTCTCTCACAAGCAACATGATCAAACCTAAAACTCATTGAGTGTTAATCACATAGTGATGTGAACTAGACTACTAACTCTAGTAAACTCTTGGGTGTTAGTCACATGGCGATGTGACCCGTGAGTGTTAATCACATGGTGATGTGAACTAGATTATTGACTCTAGTGCAAGTGGGAGACTGTTGGAAATATGCCCTAGAGGCAATAATAAATTGGTTATTATTATATTTCCTTGTTCATGATAATCGTTTATTATCCATGCTATAATTGTATTGATAGGAAACTCAGATACATGTGTGGATACATAGACAACACCATGTCCCTAGTAAGCCTCTAGTTGACTAGCTCGTTGATCAATAGATGGTTACGGTTTCCTGACCATGGACATTGAATGTCATTTATAACGGGATCACATCATTAGGAGAATGATGTGATGGACAAGACCCAATCCTAAGCATAGCACTAGATCGTGTAGTTCATATGATATAGCTTTTCTAATGTCAAGTATCATTTCCTTAGACCATGAGATTGTGCAACTCCCGGATACCGTAGGAATGCTTTGGGTGTATCAAACGTCACAACGTAACTGGGTGACTATAAAGGTGCATTACAGGTATCTCTGAAAGTGTCTGTTGGGTTGGCACGAATCGAGACTGGGATTTGTCACTCCGTGTAAGCGGAGAGGTATCTCTGGGCCCACTCGGTAGGACATCATCATATGCGCAATGTGACCAAGGAGTTGATCATGGGATGATGTGTTACGGAACGAGTAAAGAGACTTTCCAGTAACGAGATTGAACTAGGTATCGGTATACCGACGATCGAATCTCGGGCAAGTAACATACCGATAGACAAAGGGAATTGTATACGGGATTGATTAAGTCCTTGACATCGTGGTTCATCCGATGAGATCATCGTGGAACATGTGGGAGCCATCATGGGTATCCAGATCCCGCTGTTGGTTATTGACCAGAGAACGTCTCGGTCATGGGTCATGTCTGCATGGTCTCCCGAACCCGTAGGGTCTACACACTTAAGGTTCGGTGACGCTAGGGTTTTAGAGATATTAGTATGCGGTAAACCGAATGTTGTTCGGAGTCCGGATGAGATTCCGGACGTCACGAGGAGTTCGGAATGGTCCGGAGGTAAAGAATTATATATAGGAAGTGCTATTTCGGCCATCGGACAAGTTTCGGGTTGTCCGGTATTGTACCGGGACCACCGGAAGGGTCCCGGGGGCCCACCGGGTGGGGCCACCTGCCCCGGGGGCCACATGGGCTGGTAGGGTGTGCCTTGGCCTATATGGGCCAAGGCACCAGCAAGAGGCCATGCGCCAAGAGAGAAAAAAAGGGGGAGAGTTCCTACAAGGGGAAGGCACCTCCGAGGTGCCTTGGGGAGGATGGACTCCTCCCCACCTCCCCACCCTTGGCCGCACCCTTCCTTGGAGGAAGGGGAAAGGGCTGCGCCTCCCCCTCTCCCTTGGCCCTATATATAGTGGGGAAAAAGGAGGAGCAAACCAATCTAAGGCCTGGCGCCTCCCTCTCCCTCCCGTGACACATCTTCTTCCTCCCGCAGCGCTTAGCGAAGCCCTGTTCGAATCCCGCTACTTCCACCACGCCGTCGTGCTGCTGGATCTCCATCAACCTCTCCCTCCTCCTTGCTGGATCAAGGCATGGGAGACGTCTCCCTTCCGTACGTGTGTTGAACGCGGAGGTGCTGTCCGTTCGGCACTAGGATCATCGGTGATTTGAATCACGACGAGTACGACTCCATCAACCCCGTTCACTTGAACGCTTCCGCTTAGCGATCTACAAGGGTATGTAGATGCACTCTCCTTCCCCTCGTTGCTAGTCTCTCCATAGATAGATCTTGGTGACACGTAGGAAAATTTTGAATTTATGCTACGTTCCCCAACACCAGGGTCATTTCGGACAAATCAGCTCGGGTTGCCCAGTGGCTATAAATAGTCCACCCCCTACCATCATAAATGGTTGGCTGCTCAGATTTCAGTGCACGGCTTTTGTCGTTTGAGAGCAACCCACCTCGAAGCCTTTGAGAGAAAATTCCTAGCGAGGAGAAAAGCCCTAACCACCGAGAGCCAGAGTAAATTGGGCATCACTTAAGTCTGCTTGTCTGAGTGATCTGAAGACTTATTACACTTGAGGACTGTGCATCCTCCAGCCGGTTAGGCGTCGCGTTCTGAGCATCCAAGAGACATTGTGGATTGCCGGTGAACGAAGTCTGTGAAGGTTTGGGAGTCTACCTTGAAGACTTACCAGAGTGATTGGGCGAGGTCTGTGTGACCTTAGCTCAAGGAGAAAACGGTGAGGACTGGGTGTCCTGAGCTGCGTGTTCAGGACTGGGTGTCCGGGACTGTGTGTCCTTTGGTTTAAGTACCTAGCCGCTCCAACCAGATGTACAGTTGTCACAGCAACTGGAACTGGTCCAACAAATCATTGTCTTCAACGTGTCACCGGTTTCATCTTCACTTCCCTTTACTTACTGTTACTCATTGTGAAGTCATTGCATGCTTGCTATATCTTCTGTCTTCACAACGTGACTGTGTAATTTGTTTGGCTTCATAACTTCTTCCTACCTAATCCTTATTACACTGAAGCTATTCGTCACTGTGCTTTACTCTATTGAATACTTGACCATGGCTTGCATAGTGTAATCTAACTTCCGCTGCTTAGTGATAGGCATATCTCTACTGTTTGTCTTCATAACTTCCACGTTTTGAAGACTTTCATAAAAATCGCCTATTCACCCCCCCTCTAGTCGATATAACGCACTTTCAATTGGTATCAGAGCGAGGTGCTCCCTTGTTCTGTGTGATTCGGTTTAACCACCTGGAGTTTTAGCTATGTCGACTGCAGGTATAATCAAAGTCTCCGCTGCGTGCCCCGTCTTTAATGGAACTGAATATCCCTACTGGAAGAATAAGATGCGCATGCATCTTGAAGCCATTGACATCGACCTATGGTATGTCGTCGAGAACGGCGTTCCCAAGGCTGGAGAAGGTGTCACTGCTGCTGATGTCAAGAAGTTCACTCAACTGGACTCTACTGCCAAGAATATCATCTGTGGTCATCTGACCAAAGGACAGTATGGCCGTGTGAGTGCCTTGAAGACATCCAAGCTGGTCTGGGATTGGCTCTCCAAGGTCAATGAAGGCATATCAACCCAGAGAGATGAGAGAATCAATGTTCTTCGCAACCTCTTCAACCGCTTCAAGCGAAATGACAATGAAAATGTCCAGCACACATTTGACCGGCTCACTGACATCACAAATGAGCTTCAAGCCCTCGGCGCCACTGAGATCACCAAACATGAAATTGTCAAGACGCTGCTGAGATCACTTGATAGTTCGTTTGACATTCTAGCCCTGATGATTCAAGAACGTCCTGATTTCAAGACACTCGATCCGTCTGACATACTTGAGAGGCTCAACACACATGAGTTTCAGCTTTCTGAGAAAAGAGATATCTACGGTCCAAACTATGGGCGAACTCGTGCCTTGAAGGCAAAAGCTGTTTCCTCATCTGAAGAAGAATCTGACAGCAGTTCTGATGATCCTGAAGACATTGGAAGGGAACTTGCAATGCTAGTGAAGAAGTTCCAAAAATTCACCAAGAAGAAAGGCTTCAGAAAGTCTTCACGATCAAGCTCAAGGAATGATGAAGCTTCTGCTCATGACTACAAGAAGAAAACATGTCACAAGTGCAAGAAAACTGGACACTTCATCTCTGAGTGTCCACAGTGGGACAATGAGAACAGAAAGAAGAAGAAGAGCAAGGAATATGACTCTGACGACAACAAGAAGAAGAAATACTCAAAGTCTTCTTCCAAGTCTTCCTCAAAGTCTTCATCACACAAGAAGAGCTCATCTGGCAAGGTACGTGCGTTTGTTGGCAAGGAAATGGATTCAGAGGAGGAGTCCTCTTCTGAGTAGGCAGAGGTGGAATCTGTGGAGGAGTCTGATTCTGGCATTGCAAGTCTGGCTACAGCTTACGTCGCCAAGTCCATCTTCAACACTGAAGACAATGACTTCATCACCAATGCAAGTGACAAGGACGACTCCACTCCTACCTACTGCTTCATGGCACGCGGTGCCAAGGTAAACACACGCACTACTCACTATCAAACATCTAGTGACGATGACTCTGATTGTGGTTCAAAACCCAGCTACAAAACACTTGCTAAAATTGCAACTGAACAACAGAAGACTATGGAACATATTCAAAAACTGTTAGACAGAAGCGATGATCTGTTGGGTGCTGAAATGACTCGATCTGAATCCTTAATTGAAGACATAAAAAATCTTCACGTTAAGTATCAGGAACTTGAAGATCGTCATGATACTCTCTCAACAACTCATGAAAAGCTTTCCTATGATTATCTTCAAAGGAAGCAAGATCTAGAGAAATTGAGGGCGGCTCATGAAGATCTTCAAAAGGAAAACGAGTCACTTCGCG
The DNA here is from genome assembly GCF_003073215.2 of Triticum urartu. NCBI lineage: Eukaryota > Viridiplantae > Streptophyta > Magnoliopsida > Poales > Poaceae > Triticum > Triticum urartu. Next base: position 14,033,771 of record NC_053028.1, read on the forward strand.
CCGAACAGATTAGCTCCACCCAGGAAGGATTTGAACCACCATGCCTTAAATGCATTGAGCGTGATAATGCTACTTCTGTTGCTGAATGTTCCACTGCTACTGCTGTTGCAATATCTTCAACTGTTGAAGTGGTAACTAACCCCTCTGCTGAGGACACCACTGCTATTGCTGATGAGAATGCTAGGTTGAAGACATTGCTTGAAACAGGGATGTACAAAAGTCTTAAAGGGCATCAGACATTATGTGATGTCCTCAAGAAGCAGATTCTGAACCGAAACCCTAGGAAAGAGGGTGTTGGGTTCGTAAGGAAAATAAATGCAGATGGCTCTTACTGGAAACCTGAGCAGTACCCCAAAACCACATGGGTTGCTGCAAAGGAATCTTCAGCAGATCCATCCAATCTATCTGGCTTCACTTGTGCTAACCCCATTATCATTGATGAATCCTTTGATGCAAACTATAAACTGTTTAAGAATCAGAATGGTGAAGTGTTTGCCAGGTACATTGGTACTAACTGCAGGAATGGATCGCCTATGAAGAGGATCTGGGTTCCAAAAACGTGTCTGAAGAATCTTCCTGTGAATGTCTTCATGACACCTCACATGAAGAAGACAAACCTCAGACCAAAGGCTTCATACGGTCCAAAGGCTTCATACAGACAGAGGACTCATCCGAGTCGCACTAACGCAAATGTTTTGCAGGGAAACCATACTCAGGCATATGAATATGAGAGCGGTTCATCAAATCGTCATGTTCATATGACCAAGAATTATTCTGCCTATTCTTATGAGTACTATAGTTCGCCTGCTAGACTGTTTGCTAGGGCTCCGAAGCCAAAATTCTCAGATGCTGCACTTAGACTCATTGCTTCTAAGCCACCCTTGAAGATGTGGGTGGTTAAGAAAGCTTAACTCTCTTTTGCAGGGAAAGGTCTCTAGCAGAAAATCAAAATCTTCTGACGCTATTGCTGGGGACCTTAAAAAACTTGTGGGGCACAAGATTAAATGCCCGAATGGCATCACTATGTATTTCGTTCCTGAATCGCATGCTCCTCTTGCTATTAGTCCTAATCTGGATCTAAGTTTTCATAACCCACTGGTTCGTCAAATGTTTCTGCTTCACAATACTCTTCGTGAAGCCTATCCCCCTAACTACACTGTAGGGTACGACACCAGCGGCTTCAGAATGGATTATTGACAGTGGATGTACAAATCACATGACTAGCAAACGAAGTCTTCTCATGGACTCAACCTTACGTCCATCTGACAAGAGCCACACCACATTTGCTGACACTGGTAAAAGTAAGGTATTGGGTCTAGGTAGAGTTGCAATCTCAAAGGATCAACACATGGATAAAGTCATGCTTGTTGAATCCCTTGGCTTCAACTTAATGTCTGTCTCAATGCTTTGCGATTTGAACATGATCGTAATATTTGGAAAATATCGTTGCCTGGTACTAATGGAATCTGACAAGTCTCTAGTGTTTGAAGGGTATCGGAAAGATGATTTGTATGTGGTAGATTTCTCAGCAGGGCCACAGCTTGCAGTATGTCTTCTGGCAAAGGCTTCAGAATGCTGGCTTTGGCATCGGAGGCTTGGGCATGCTGGCATGAGGAACCTCCACACCCTTGCAAAGAAGAAGCATGTCATAGGCATCGAAGGCGTCAAGTTCAAGAAAGATCACTTATGCGGTGCCTGTGAAGCAGGGAAGATGACGAGGGCAAAACACCCCTCGAAGACAATCATGACCACTACTCGACCCTTCGAACTGCTTCACATGGATCTGTTTGGTCCCACTCACTACTCAACTTTTTCCACTTCTGCTTGCCTCTATGGCTTTGTCATTGTTGATGATTATTCTAGATATACTTGGGTGCACATAATCCTTTACAAGATTGAAGTGCAGGATGTCTTCAGACGCTTCGCCAATCGAGCTATGAACAATTATGGCGCCAAGATAAAGCACATCAGAAGTGACAATGGCACTGAATTCAAGAACACTGGCCTTGATACATATCTTGATACTTTGGGCATCACACATGAATTCTCAGCTCCGTATACGCCACAGCAGAATGGCATCGTCGAACGCAAGAACATAACACTCATTGAGATGGCCAGAACGATGCTAGATGAGTACAAGACTCCAAGAAAATTCTGGCCTGAAGCCATTGACACTGCATGCCACACAATCAACCGTGTTTATCTTCACAAGCTTCTGAACAAGACATCTTATGAACTCCTAACTGGCAAGAAGCCAAATGTCAGTTACTTCAGAGTATTTGGCGCAAGATGCTGGATCAAAGACCCACACCACACCTCAAAGTTTGCACCAAAAGCACATGAGGGTTTTATGCTTGGATATGGAAAGGATTCGCACTCCTACAGAGTCTTCAATCTCTTTCATTACAAAGTGGTTGAAACAGTGGATGTGCGGTTTGATGAAACCAATGGTTCACAAAGAGAGCAACTGCCAAATGTGCTAGATGAAGTTCCAGCTAGTGAATCTATCAAGCTTATGGGAACTGGAGAGATTATACCTTCTGAAGCTCATCCTGAAGAAGAACTTATCATCTCAGCACCTGATCCACATGAAGATAATGCTCAATCTGAAGACATTCCTCCCAACGACAACACAGATCAGCAAGAGCAAAGTCTTCGCCCTATACATCCTCGTGTTGCCAATGAAGTGCAAATTGACAGAATAATTGATAGCATCAATGCACCTGGTCCACTCACTCGTTCAAGGGCAACTCAACTGGCAAATTTCTATGGGCACTTTGCATTTGTCTCAATTTCAGAACCCAAGAAAGTTGAAGAAGCCTTTATGGAACCTGAATGGATTCAAGCAATGCAAGAAGAGCTTCAACAGTTTGAGCTGAACAATGTATGAGAACTGGTTAAGCGTCCTGATCCACGGAAGCATAACATAATAGGCACCAAATGGATATATCGCAACAAGCAATATGAGCATGGTCAAATCGTCATAAACAAAGCTCGCCTCGTTGCTCAAGGATATACTCAAGTGGAAGGCATTGACTTCGATGAAACATTTGCTCCTGTGGCTAGACTTGAAGCTATACGTATACTTCTGGCCTATGCAAATCATCATAACATACTTCTGTATCAAATGGATGTGAAAAGTGCCTTTCTCAATGGCAAGATTGAAGAAGAAGTGTATGTTGCGCAACCACCTGGGTTTGAAGATCCAAAACATCCTGATATGGTATACAAGCTCAATAAGGCACTGTATGGCCTCAAACAAGCCCCTCGGGCCTGGTATGACACACTCAAATACTTCCTGAAGAGCAAAGGCTTCATACCTGGTTCCCTAGATCCCACTCTCTTCACGAAGACATATGATGGTGAACTGTTTGTGTGCCAAATATATGTGGATGACATTATCTTCAGCTGCACCAATCAGAAGTACAGTGAAGAGTTTGGCTATATGATGCAAGAGCAATATCAGATGTCTATGATGGGGGAGCTAAAGTTCTTCCTCGGTCTTCAAATACGGCAACAACGCAATGGCATCTTCATATCTCAAGAGAAATATCTTAAAGAGTGCCTGAAGAAGTTTGGTATGCAAGACTGGAAAGGCTTCACAACACCAATGCCAGCCAAACATCATCTGGGTCCCGACGACAATGGTAAAGAGTTCGATCAAAAGGTATACCGCTCCATGATTGGTTCTTTACTTTATTTGTGTGCATCTAGGCCAGATATTATGCTTAGTGTTTGCATGTGTGCTCAATTTCAAGCGGCACCAAAGGAATCGCATCACTTAGCTGTGAAGCGAATTCTTCGATATTTGGCTCACACCCCAACTCTAGGATTATGGTATCCAAAGGGCTCAGAGTTTGATCTGGTTGGATTCTCGGATGCTGATTATGCTGATGACAAGGTTGATCGGAAGTCTACATCAGGCACATGTCACTTTCTGGGACGATCACTCGTATGTTGGTCTTCAAAGAAGCAGAACTGTGTATCTCTCTCCACTTCTGAATCTGAATACATTGCTGCTGGATCTTGCTGCGCTCAGCTTCTGTGGATGAAGCAAACTCTCAAGGACTATGGCGTTCATCTGAAGCAAGTGCCACTCTACTGCGACAACGAAAGCGCCATCAAGATTGCCAACAACCCAGTTCAGCACTCGAAGACAAAGCACATTGAAATTCGTCATCACTTTCTCAGAGATCATGTCGTGAAGGAAGATATTGATATCATACACGTCAACACTGAAGAGCAATTGGCAGATATCTTCACCAAGCCCTTGGATGAGAAGAGATTTTGCAAGTTACGGTGTGAGCTAAATATCTTGGAATCCTCAAATGTCCTGTGATCAGGCACACATCCTAACACTTATGCATATTGATGACTTAGATGTGCAACACACGAAGTAACGTATATCTTCAATCAATGAAGACATACATTCTAAGTGTGAATACATTAATGTGGAAATTGACTTCAGAGCGCCACGACAAGTGTGCGCCGTGTCTGAGTCTAATACTTCCTATACGGTGGGTAACGCCACCACCAAATGTTCCATTTTGAAGTGTTTCACTCATGGCGTTACCTTGCAATGTCTTCACATTTGGTTTGGCTTCAATCGTAACATGTCTTCATGATTATCTTCACTATGCTGACATATATACGTATACTAGTGTTCTGTCCTCTACAGCATTCACTTATAGCTATGTCTTCTTGTTTGAATCTTTTTGAACTAAGTGAATGTGATCAGACCCTAACCTCTCTATGCTTTCTACCTCAAACTCTATCTCTCCAAGTCATATGCATTCTATTGAAACTGTCGAATGTCTTCTCTGCGTCCTTGTCAGCAGAAGACACAGAGACAAACTTTAAAACCGTTTTCAATGCTCATTCATCCACAAGAAATCCGGAGAAGTAGGAACGACCACCCGACAATCCAGGCGTGCATGGGATGTCGAACTGCCCCCGATATTCCGCATGGTGGCCACGTGCTGTTCAGATGTGAATCGCCAGGGGCACCTGTGTAATAGCGCAGTGCCGCCCCTGTAACTATAAATACACACTCACCGCGGTCATTATCTCCTTCTTCCTCCCTCGCACGAACCCTAGCGCCACCGCCAGCTTTAGACGACGCCGGCGACGAAGCGTTTCACTGCCGCAACCTCTCCGACGCCGTTTTCACGCCGACCGTGGACATCGTCCTCTCCGCCGTCGCCGTAGGTGTCTTCCGTCGCCAAGTTAGGGCACGGAGGATTGAACTGCTCGGCCTCATCTCCCACTCCGTCTAGCAGTTCCAAGTGTGGTAAATAAATCTTGTTTTTACAGCCCCTTTTGATCCTATGGTTCTGTCACTTTCTGCCATAAGAAGTTTCTATTCACACAAGTTAGATCTCTCTCAGTCTGCATCTCATAACTTGCCTAGTATATTCGCTTGTGCTTCATAAAGTAGTTAGATTCCTCACTTGTACTGATCTGTGGGTTCGTACAAATCTGGAACCAACTTCTTTTCTATGAGTGAATGTCTTCGCACGATGAGGTCAATGTCTTCTAAACCGATTTATCTACAAATCTTCTGAGAATGCATATGACCTCTTCCCCTTCCCTCGCACCTTAATGTTGTCACAAGTACATGTCCGTGGGAGAATCCTTTGGTTCTCATAGTCTGCATTCATTTGCAGAATTCTTACAGCATCACATAAACTCTCCTGAAGCCAGTTCCTGTTGGTCAAGCAAAAGGAAGCCTTTGAAGCCTTTGAACATCTTGAAGCCTTCCAAGTTAAGGTTTATGGCTTCAGAAACAGCAGCACGGAAGGGAGGCAGACAGCGACGTGGTGGAACGTCCAAAGATATGCCTGATGAACTGGCAGAAATGTACAAAACTGATCCTGAAGAGAATTATGGTCAGCGCAAGACCCGAATCCAATGGATTCGAAGATATTGGGCAGAGCAATGGTTCCAATACCGCTTCGTCACCCAGGAGTATGCGGAGAAGTGCGCCATCAAGAGACCATGGGGAGACGTACTATACAAAAATCTCGTACCCAAGTCCAGAGACGAAGCCATTGCTCAAGGCTTCTATCCATGCATGGTCAGAGGACCGCAGCCTGCTGATGCTCATCCATCGTCACTACTCTGGTGTCGTGATGACAATCTGTTCAAGCGTAACTTCCAGTTTGCCCAGAACTCTGCGAAGCAAAACAAGAAGAAGCTGGGGTTAGACTTCAACCCTGGTCCATCAGCGCCAAGGGCAGATGGCACACGAGAAGCAGAACCAAATGAGATCGGTCCCTATGCCAACCTTGAAGGTCTCATCACCTACATCGTTGTTCAAGGGACTGCAGTAAATGAGCCTGCTGCTGACACTGAGTCTGATGACGCGCCGACAGCGCCGAAGTCAAAGAAGATGAAGAAGCCAAAAGCTTCAAAGCCGACCCCTTCACCCAAAATCTCAAGGGCGAAGCCATTGGCAACTGCACCTCCTGAAGACAGTGTGCAGTCCGAAGACTTATCAAGAGTCTCCAAGCCCCAGAAGGCCAAGAAGCCTCAGCCACACACAAGCAAAGAGCTCACAGCTGCTGCCATTCTGTGCAGCGAAACCATTGATCTGTCAAGTGATGAAGATCTGGGAGATGATGCGCTTGAGCAGCTCATCAAGAGCAAAGAAGAGGCTGAAATCTTCAACAATCTGCCGCTCTTTGATGTCGCCATCATCCATAACTTCATTGACGAGTGGTTTGCCTCACCAAACATCAGCTTCGAAGAGCTGCAGCTGCCCATTGGCCTTAGCGTCGCCTTCCAAGGCGTTATTGCTTCAGAACTTGCAATTGCCCAGCGCATTGTTGAACTAAAGCAGAAAATTGATTTTGAAAAAGCTCAGTTCAAGAAGCACATGGCCAAGCTCAGCGTGCAAGAAGTGAAGAACTTCAAGATCATGTTGCACGAGCTAAAGGAGAACTTTCTGAAGAAGCGTGCAGAAGCTCAAGGTTCGCGGGAGCGAATGAAGACTCTGGCTGATCGCTGTGTGCAAGCCTACAATGAGGCCAAGAAGCGCAAGGCACTTGGGCGTCCCGGCATCAACCCCAGGATGGCCGCGAAGAAGAAGAAGAAGCCTGCTGTGACTGAACCAGAGGCACCAAGACAAGAAGCTGTTCCGATTGTCTTCCCCACTGCTACGACTGGCTCGAAGCCAAAGAGCTGGCCAACCGCTTCAGAGCTCAAAAAGACACGGACTGCAGAGGCTGAAGCTAGGAAGAGGAAACACTCTGAAGCCTCTCCTTCTGACCCCACCAAGAAAAAGCGCAAGCTCAAGAAAGCTCGGGCTGCTCCCACAGAGCCCTTGATGGTTGAACCTCTCTCTGTCATCTATCCTGATGCAAATCGTCAGCTGACAGTTCATGAGCCTGCTCCCACAGAGGCTCCTGAAGCTAAAGACATTCCAGTAGCCGACCCCATCACTGCTGAAGACATTGGTCACCAAGACAATGTACAAGATGATGCAACCCTTCCTCAGCTTGAGACAAGTGAACTCATCAGCATTGGTCGTCCATTGACGCCAATTACGCAAGATGCATCGTGGGCAGATCACCCACAAGAGGAAGACAATGAGGCCCAGCCCACTACAACTCCATAGGCGTCGTCTGCATTCCACAAGCTTCGCAAAGGTCCAAGGGCTCAGGCTGCTGACGACATTCCGGCTGCATCAGCCGAAGACAATGAAGAAGTACCACCAGAACCCACTTCCCCGCTCCACCAAGAAGCAGTTCTCCAGGAGAACGTGCCTGCGTCTGACCCTCCAGCTAGTCAAGTGGAGGCGGAAAATATTGAGGCTGCCACCACCAACATTGAAGCCAATGTGGAGCCCTCCTCACCCAAAGCTTCTGAAGACAATGAAGCTACTGATCCAGATACGTCTGTTCCTGAGTCTGCTGCAGGTCCTCAATTTGATTACCATGTTGAGCACAGGCCTCAGGTCCAGACGCCAATCCCAAGACTGCCAAGGTTTCCAGGTCCTGCATCAGCTCCTGGCTCCTTCAACATCACTAGCTTCAAGGCAGATAACACGTTCTTCAACAGCTCCAAGAACCCCTATTCAAGGGAAAGGATTGTATCAGATAGGTTCTGGAGCTATCCTCAGCGCAGTTACTATTCATGCATCCTATACAACCAAGGTCGCATCTTCCCGCACAAGCGCCTTGATGTTGAAGCCATTGCTGGTCTGCCCTGTTTAGAGGAAGCTTTGGATTGCTTTAAGCAAGTGAGTCTGCTGCAGTTTGTAACTGACGAGGAGCACTGGAATGAAGAGCTTCTACTTCAATTCTATGCCACCCTCCATATTAAAGGATACAACAGAGATCCGAAGACTTGGGTCCTGGAGTGGATGACCGGCAATGTCCATCACGAAGCCAATGCATTTGATATCATTGAGCTTACCGTCCTGCCCACTCCTGGCGAATTCTTCGAGGAGGGCTGTCAACTACATGCTGAAGCTATTGAGAGCATATTCCAGAGGCCTGAACCAAATATGAGTCAGATGCTCTCAATGATGAAGCCATTGCCCCATGATGCACCTTATCCAACTGAGTTCTTCATTGAAGACCTTGAGTACCTGCCCAGGACCATATATCACATCATCCGGCGGACTCTCTGGCCCATTAAGGGACACTCTCCACATGCCAAGATTGAGGGTGCAATGAAGACTCTGATTTTCTGTATCCTTCATGGCAAATGCTTCAACGCTCAAGATTTCTTCATCCGCCAACTCGCAGCATCAGGCTCAGACTTATTTGGTTTGAAGTTCTATGCTCCTTGGGTGATGAGGCTGATCAAACTGCACTCTACAATCTCATATCAGCCCTCAGCCCGCAACCATAGGATTTTCTTGCCAGATGTGGACACCTCTGCTGAAGCCATCTATCCTGAGCCTGCCAAGCAACCCTTAAGTCTTCAGAATGCAGAACACCAGAGCTTCACGCAGCACGTTGAAGGTGTTGACGCCATCTCCAGGGTGTATCCGTTGGCTGGCACCACACGTGCACCTGCGTCTACTGAAGCCACTGACAGCACAGCTGCTCAGCGACCCAAGAAGCGCGCTCGTGCCCTTAATGACCGAGAGCTTCTTGTGGCCCTTCACCAAAAGCAAGATAGGCATCACGACTGGTTGAAGCGACAGATGAAAAGCCTCTTGGTGGATGTCAATCGCATCAGAAATCTTGCCACCAAGAATGCATTCGTTGCTCATGAAACTTGCCGCACCTAGAAAGGACTCACAATGCTGTGCCCTGAAGCTGATCTTCATGAGGATGGCTTCAGAGAGAGATTCAAATTTGACTCCACACCTCCCAGAAGGGCTGTGCTGCGCGGAACTCCATCACTTGAAGATTCAGAGTTCTCTTCATCTGCTGCCACGGTGACTGCAAGAATCATCGAAGAAGAAGACGACGCTACATCACCACCATATACTTCAGCGCGCGTCGACTCTGCACCAAGCTCTTCAGCACCGCCAAACAACTCCACCGACCCTGCTACGCCTGGGAACGCGTAGAAAACTCTATGTCTTCAAACCTTTTTGGTCATCACTGAAAAAAGGGGGAGAAGCATATGATGTTGTTAGTCTTCAAGCGGGTCACTATGGGCGGGTGCCTTTATATTTTTCTACATTTTACTTCGTGCTTACAACTCCCGTTCTGCTACATTTTCTTCTTTGAGTTGTAACACTTAGACTCGATGTTCGTCTGCTACCTGTTTGTCACATTGTGTTGCGAAGATAAATTCCGCATGTGCGACGATAAATTCCGCACTTAGATCATTCTGCAGACGTCCATTTTTCATTATGCATGTCATTATCTTCATATACTTTCACATGCATAGTGGATTGTCATCATAAGTTGAAATGGATCTCCACAAGTACAACCTGCCATGTGCATTTGCATTCAAGAAGCAAATTACTTATATGCACATCTTCAGGGGGAGCCCTTGCAGCTTATGAAGACAATTCCTTTACAATTTCACAAATTATATTCCCCGTTGAAAACTTCAACTAGTTTGTCATCAATCACCAAAAAAGGGGAGATTGTAAGTGCATCTAGTGCCACCCCTAGTTGGTTTTGGAGTATTGACGACCAACCTAGTTGAGGGACTAATGTGTTTGTGAGAATTGCAGGATAACACAGGTAGAAGTCCCTCATTGATTCGGTTTTACTACCAGAGATGACCCCTAAAAATGTACGAAGACATTGAAGACAATGGTGGTTTATGAAGATATTCACATTGAAGACTATGACAAGAGAAGACACCCCATGAAGCTTATGGAACTCGAAGACTTAGATCCTTCGTAGTCTTATTTCATTTGTGTTGTGTCATAGGAACCACCGTACTGTTAAGTGGGGTCCAAGAGAACCAGTCAGAATGACTGAAGTGATGCCTAATTCAAATCCTATGTCTTCGAGCGAAGACTATGAGAGCAAATCTTGTCCAAAGTCGGACAAGTCAGCTTTACTTGTAGCCCAAGTAAAGTTGCCATGTGAGTTCGAAGTCTGACCGTTGGAACACGTGTCAGTTCCTTAGTGACCCAGGGTCATTTCAGACAAATCAGGTTGGGTTGCCCAGTGGCTATAAATAGTCCACCCCCTACCATCATAAATGGTTGGCTGCTCAGATTTCAATGCACGGCTTTTGTCGTTTGAGAGCAACCCATCTCGAAGCCTTTGAGAGAAAATTCCTAGCGAGGAGAAAAGCCCTAACCACCCAGAGCCAGAGTAAATTGGGCATCACTTAAGTCTTCTTGTCTGAGTGATCTGAAGACTTATTACACTTGAGGACCGTGCATCCTCCAGCCGGTTAGGCATCGCGTTCTGAGCATCGAAGAGACATTGTGGATTGCCGGTGAACGAAGTCTGTGAAGGTTTGGGAGTCTACCTTGAAGACTTACCAGAGTGATTGGGCGAGGTCTGTGTGACCTTATCTCAAGGAGAAAACGGTGAGGACTGGGTGTCCTGAGCTGCGTGTTCAGGACTGGGTGTCCGGGACTGTGTGTCCTTTGGTTTAAATACCTAGCCACTCCAACCAGACGTACAGTTGTCACAGCAACTGGAACTGGTCCAACAAATCATTGTCTTCAACGTGTCACTGGTTTCATCTTCACTTCCCTTTACTTACTGTTACTCATTGTGAAGTCATTGCATGCTTGCTATATCTTCTGTCTTCACAACGTGACTGTGTAATTTGTTTGGCTTCATAACTTCTTCCTACCTGATCCTTATTACACTGAAGCTATTCGTCACTGTGCTTTACTCTATTGAATACTTGACCATGGCTTGCATGGTGTAATCTAACTTCCGCTGCTTAGTGATAGGCATATCTCTACTGTTTGTCTTCATAACTTCCACGTTTTGAAGACTTTCATAAAAATCGCCTATTCACCCCCCCTCTAGTCGATATAACGCACTTTCACTTGGTATTAAAGCTCCTCATGCTGCGAGATTATGGTGTGATAACATTGGGGCAACCTATCTCTCAGCCAATCCTGTTTTCCATGCACGAACCAAACACATTGAGGTCGATTTTCATTTTGTTAGAGAAAGAGTGGCTCGGAAGCTACTTGAGATCAAGTTCATTCCCACAGGAGATCAGCTTGCAGATGAGTTTACAAAACCACTTACTCTGAGAGGATTGGAAAAGTTTACATACAATCTCAACCTTGGCAAAGCTCCTTGAGGTTCAGATTGAGGGGGAGTGTTAGAATAGTTGTATTGAGATAAGACTTGTGTTTAAACTTGTAACTCTATTCTATTTCTTCTCCTCTCCCGTAGCAATCTCTCTCTCGGTCTCCTGTAACGATCCCTCGATCCATCTCTCCCAAAACTTGTACGCCAAGGCTTATGCCCAATATATATCAATGCGGCCCGAGACAAAGGGTTCAACGCTTCCAACCTATTTTACACTGAGTCCACTGTAACTGAAACTAACCAAGGGATTTGCTAGTCTTGTGGGAGGAAGAACACAAAGGGGAGAGGGATTTGCTAGTCCGCCGCAATAAAGTTCTTAATCAGCCTATGCCTCTCTGTGGGGCACTCGATAGGATATAGTGACGTGGTGGGGCTGGACTTATGCCCACTATCGGCCTGCCATAGCATTAGAATGGTGTAGATAGAGTTGCCTGGCAACTATAGTGTCTGTGATATTCGAGATCCAGCGTAAATAAGTGTTCATCAGAATAGGATGTGATTATTTTTATTGTTCTGGGTCTATGACTTCAGTTGCATATCTTGTCAAACTCTTTTAGAGTTATCTTGATGAGTGTCCACGTCCCAATATTATGACTATTGTTTATCATGCTATCTATGGGTTATTACTGTTGTTGCTTCTATGCTATCTATGGGTTGTTACTATTGTTTATCCCGACCATGAGCTTGAATGGTGCAGGAGTACAATAGCATCAGGTTAATTTGTAGAAGTGACGTTACTGAATTCTTTTCTATGCCGTGGAACAATTATGATTCGAATGGTAGCCAGTTAACACGAGCTTGTTTGGCCCAATTCCTGGTCTCTATTAGGGGGTACAATTTATTACTTCCTGTATAGGTTTGTTAGCAATTTATTACATAGATATTGAATGTCGTTTTATGATGATCTAATCATTTTTTGCATCACAATGTATGCGTCCATAATATAATTTGCAACATTAATTAGGTCCTGCTATAGTCTTTTTTAAACTTCTTATGAGATTGAAGTATTCGTTCTGATTTCTGGTTTGCTGATTGTTGTAGACAACACCGGGTAGGAGTCCTTTGCTGCTGTTGCTGTCGGTGGCTTCTCTGCCATCCATAGTCGCAGCCGTGACTGGACGCTTGGTACTTCTGCTATCGTCGCTGGAGCTGCTACCGCTGCGTCTGGCCCTGGCCTGCTATCCCGTATCCATTGGTGGTGCTGCAGCTTAAGTGGATTTCTCAACGGATCTGCTTGCGGCTGGGTATCCAGGTATCTTTCTCAATTGCTGGTGTTTTTATTTGTGGGATCGACCTGGTGTCCCTTCGCTGGCCTCCTGATTCATTCTGGCTAGTGCTAGTTTGTTGCTGGTTCTGCTAGTATGATGTTTCCGGCTGAGTTGAAGCAAGTCAAAGTGTAGTACTATTTCTAAGTAGGAAAAATCAATTAAGCTAGTTGCATTAGTACAAGGCGTGGGTGAGGCTTCCTTTGCTTTGGGCAATAGCACACCGAATTGTAACATCACATGTTGGCCCAGTCATATGAGAATGCAATTAGAAGAAAATTATATCAGCAAGTTACTGTACATGTTAGAGAAATCAGTGTTGATTTATTTGTTAGTTAGTTTTTTCTAATTTTTGCATGAGAGCAAACTGGTGTAGCTAGCTGGACTATGCAGCCATGAATCAGGAAGTAGCATATTCAGTTTTGCTTATAGAAAAAAATGTATTAAAAACTTTAAATTTGTCTGTTAGGGATAGCAGTACCGACTGTACATGTTAAACAAGCATCAATCTGCATAACAGTGTAACAACAGATCAAGGGAGCTGTAGTTTGGTATCCCTTTATGTATGTTGTCTTTTTCCTTGGATAAGCTCTAAAGCAATTTAACGCACAGGTTCGAGAGGTTCAAGAGCTGAGGGTAGTTCTACGCAGGGGCGAAGCTACGTATAGCTACCCGGTGTCACTGGCACCGGGTGCAATTTGCATGCACTTATTAGCTTAGTGTGTAGGCCATTCAATTATTTGATATGTAGGCATGTGTTCTTCTATATGGACACCGGGTAATTTTAAGTCTAAATCCACCCCTGGTTCTACGGATTAACTTGTTGGGTCAAGTGCATGACGACCTTGCTATATATGGTCTGCGCTGTTGTGTCTATTTCTATGGTTTACTGTTCTTGGAGTTGTTCGTTCCTTGATGTATGAAACCTCTTAACTATGGACGACAACTACTTCCTTGAGAAGGACCATCATGACCCATCAAGCACACCATTGAGGTAATTCACCAGTCCCTCCAGCACCACCTATGTATTTTCTCTAGTATGCTTAGGATTTCGATGCTGTTGTGGTAGCCCCATCGCTGTTGCATTGAATCTCATGCCAGCGATGGTGCGCCTGTGGCTTGATGTGCCGTGATCTTTATCTGTGTAGGTTTTGTTTGATGATATGCTTAAATTATGATCAGAAGCATGGTGGTTTGATGATGCTGAGGCCGGCTGTGAAATTGAACTGTCATTCATTACATGCTCTGTTAAACCATTGCTGGAACTGAGCTTAATATTCATGTGTGTATGCATGTGTGTGTCGAGTAAAGATGTGGCTTGTGCTGCTCCTTTGTGTAACGTGATGAAACAAAGAATGTCCTTTACTCCTTTTTTGAATGGAATTTTCATAATATATTGGCCCCAGTGTTCCTAATTCTTATCAGCTGATTCATGTAACAGGGCGTCCGTGGAAGGCCCAATCCTGACTATGGCCCTCCAGTGAGTCCAGCATTTGATCACTATTGAAGGAGCTACATGCAGAAGAAGAAAACACTTGTACAGCTTGTAACTGTGATTCCCATACTTGTAGAGCTTGTATCAACTAAGCTTGTATTATGTGTAACTTGTAGAACTTGTAAAGTACTGTATATGTTACAGCTTGTAGTACGTGTCATTTGTAGAGCTTGTACTGAATCTGGCAATTGATATTTCAGGTATCATGTGTGTTTTCTGCTTGCCATTTTAACTATTGGTTATTTTCTTATTATCAAATTGAAATATGAAGAATCTGGGCCTAATAGCTGCGGCCCACTTATCAGAACCTGACAAGTGGGACCTGTTTTGACTAGTGGACCCATTTTATAAAAAAGAAAACTAAAACTGTTGATACAAAAAGGCCATGACCCATGCAATAAAAAGGCTTAAATGTTGGGCTTGGCCTGTGAAGCTGACAAAAAATTCATAGAAGAAAAAACATAAAAGGCCGAATTAATGGGCTCGGCCCATCTAAAGCACCGGAATGGACCGAGCTGATTCTTGTGCCACATCAGATTGCCACGTCAGATGCCTACGTGACCTGGGGAGGATGCTAGTGACCAAAACAAAACAG
This sequence comes from Triticum urartu, assembly GCF_003073215.2. Lineage (NCBI taxonomy): Eukaryota > Viridiplantae > Streptophyta > Magnoliopsida > Poales > Poaceae > Triticum > Triticum urartu. Next base: position 14,048,837 of record NC_053028.1, read on the forward strand.
TAGGCATATTTTGGTCGTAAACGTCCACGACCTTCTCACAGAGAAGGTCGTTAATTTCAGTTTACGACCGCCAGTTTTTGACTTTCTGTTTTTGGTTAAAAAAGGTCGCAAATGAAAAACAATGACCTTTCAGTGACCAGTAGTCAAGGTCACAAGTTGACATATTTCTTGTAGTGCTTCCGCTCTGCTATCAAACCCTTTCTGGCTTCCGCCGGAGAAGCCAGAGACTTGGGCCAGACACTCTGGCGACTCATCATACACACTCGGAACATACATTGCATACCACTTCCTCGCCATCGTTGATCTATATACCTGTCAGAGATGCACACACACACACACACATATACATAGGATAGCACTATTCTAATCCCAGGATTAGAATAACTATTTGGATCACGGAGCGCCCTATATACTTGCCACAACATCCTCCCAAACTCTGAATCGTCAGGGAAAAGAAAAAAAAACACCGCTGCTCCGACCCCCAACCCTCCCGCAACCTCTCCTTCCCCGAGCGCCTCATCCTGCCGCCGCCCTCGAATCCCACCGTCGCACATGCCCTCCCCGGAACCCGCCACCGCGCGCGCCCTCGTCGAAACCAGCCGCCGCGCGCGCCCTCGCCGGAACCCGCCGCCGCGCGCGCCCTCGCCGGAACCCCCGCTGCCACGAGCCCCCTGGCGCCGTGCGCCCTCCCCGCACGCCCCGCCGCAGCCCGCCCTCCCCGGACCCCCGCGCCGTCGTGCCACAACCGGGATCCAATCGCCAACAAGAGCCTCTCCGCGACCCCCGCCCGATTGTGGTCGTCGCCAGGTGCCTCGCTGCCAGTGGCGGAGCCAGCGTATGGCCGTTGGGTTCAGATGAACCCAACGAATTATGGCCGCTACGTACTGTATATGTCCTGATCGAACGGATGAACCCAACAGAAAATTATGGTTGAACCCAACGCAAGTTACAAAAGCAGAAACAGGCGCCTTTTGGTCCATTAATTTTTAACGTGATGCCCAGGATCCGGACTGACTCGTGCATGTACGCAGGTAACGCAACAGGCTTCTCTCTCTTAAAAAGAAGGTAACACGGCAGGCCGCACACCTCCAGAATTGACTCGATCTCTGACCTCTCCATCGGAGAGACTCTCATCTCTCTCGTCTCTGATGTTCCGCCGTTCCGTTCTAGTATCTCTTGATCCCCAGCGCGAAGGGGCAAGCCGAAACGGAAGTCAATGACAGTCCAAATTCGAGGTATCATATACTACATCCTCTCCCTCAATCCTAGCAGCCTAATACGGTCATGTCATTTGCCCTAATTATTTCCTAATTGATTGTTCCCTGAACTTTCACCTATCTAGGCTATAAATTGTAATTCTCAAAATTAAACTAACCACCGAATTGAGATTAACGGGGCTGGCAGTTTCGCAAAGCGACCCGTTAGGCAAAGTGCACGTAGTTTCCCAAAGCCTTCTATACAAAGAGAATTAATATAGATGACTCGCTTTTAATACAGATCTGAAGGGAATTTTGGAGTACACAAAAATCCTAAGAAGTAACATTAAATTAGGCGAAGATATTTGACCAGGGACATCATATGCTGCCGCCTTATTTTGGTTATCCATGTAGGGTTTGGAGATGCTCCACAAAGATTTAACAGTTTTGCTAAAGCAGATCTAGATGTGCTCTAAGTATTGCACATATAAATCCTATGCCATTTAATTTACATGAAGATTCGTACAAGAATTTTCATTAGTTTTTTTCTTATTCTTTCTAGTTTGATTGAGACACTTAGATGTGCCTTAGACAGACCCAAGATTTAATCTAGAACAATCTCTCCTTTGGTCTATCAACTTCAAAAAGCTAGCTTGTTACCACATCATTGGTGCCGAGATGATTTTTCGGCTATGAATGTTGTCAACAAAAAGTTGCGCAATAAATTAGGTGACCAATTCATGTTTGGTTGCTTAATTCGCCATCCGGAGAAAGATATGTTTTAGGTCATCGGTAATGATCATGTATTCGTTATATGGAGAAAGATATGGTTTGTGTCATCAGACATCAGTAATGATCATGTATTCGCTATGTGAGTGAATTTATGTGCTTCTTTCATTTGATGCTACTTATTTTAAATTTGCCAAAAAATTGTCATTCTTTCTGGTGCTTTTTTTTGTGGGTATTTTTTCTGGTGCTTTCAGGAGGATGACAACCTGCACTTGAAGCTATGAAGTTTACTTTGGCATTACTCTACTTACAATTTGTAAAGTGGTTTCATAATTTCATCCAACCGCTATGTCTTGCACTCTTCAATTTTTACTGTAACAGCTATATGTTATAATTGATATCATGTTTCTATTCACTATACTATTTTTGAGTGATATATTATTGTTGTACAATAATATGAAAGTGTACATTACAGTTAACCCATTCAGCCCAAATCCTCACATTGAGTCAATGAGTGAACCCAATGGCCAACTTTTCTGGCTCCGCCCCTGCTCGCTGCCGCCGAACGCCGTCTTCCTTCCGGCAGCCACACACCGTCCGAGCGCCGCCGTGCCTTCTCGCACTAGTGTGTCGCCCCGGTGACCCTTCGCCCCCTGAACTTCTCTACCTTTACCTCCCTTTCCATCCTCGAGCTACTCCTGATCCCCGCCTCGTCCGTGCCATGCAGGTCTCCTCCCGCCATGCCCCTCTCCTGCTAGCAGTCCAGACGGAACCCCTGACTAGTTAGGTTGGCCCAGGCGAGGCTCCACCGCCGCCGCGCAGCCTCCTCCCGGTGGGGCTCCACAGCCGCAGCACCAAGGCCGTTCATTGCAGCCACCTCTGGCCGTTCAAGTACACAGCCCCTGGAGGTACACCATACTGTAAATTGACGAAAAAGAACGAGTTCTGATTATGTGCTATGTACAAGTTCGCTGGAATTTGTTTCTTCCATTTTAGTATAGATTCTTCCCTGTGTGTAAAGTTCTTTGGGATTTTTGTTTCGAAGATATGGGAGAATAATCCTGAGTGGGAAGGTCATATGAATTTGGGGCATTATTCTGAGTGGTAAATTCAAGTTCTATATGAATTGCAACCTATTGGTTACAGAGTTCGTATGTTTTGCATAGTACTGCAAAAAGAAACTCCTCCGTCCTATTCCCTGTTGCCGCCCAACCGCTCGCTGCTGACGCCTCCAGGATTGAGGTTGTCTCGCCGCCTCCATGATCGAGGTCGACGAGGTAACTCATCTTCCTTCTCCCTCTCTCTCTCTCTCAATATTTTGCGGACCACCATTTTCTTCAGTAATTTGCAAGGCTGCAATCCAACGTGTTGATCTTCTCCAGTCCAATGTGTGGTGTGTTTTATTTTTGTAGGTGTTCCTTTTTGCGAGATGGATCGGTCTGTGCAGCAAACTGCTCTTACTGCCGGCTGATGCCGGTTTGGATTCTGGCATTTGCTTGCTCCTTGCCTGTTGTTTGCTTCTGCGTATGCATGTTGTCTACGTGGGTCAAGTAGTTAATCATTGGACTGGTCGGCCAAGGGTAAATTTAGTTACACAAATTAAGTTACACCGCCTACTTCCTGGCGCGTCGCCAGCCCCGCCCACTCCGGCGCGAGGCCGCCGCCCCCACCTCTTCCTAGCGCGCCGTCGCCCCCCTGTACCTGACGGGCCCCCCACTGCCGCCGGCCCACACAACAAAAATCTGTGCAAAGCTCCACACAGGCAATTTTTTTATCCCTAGACCAGCTCGATCAGTTAGATGTGTGCAGAATATTACATGTAGTTCTTTGGGTTCCCTACTTTCATTTTGGTAAAACTATTGAGGAAAAAAGGTACCTATACAGAAATTATGGATCGGTTCAAGAAAAATGGATGTTTACTAATTTTGCGTTTTAAAGTTTTCGTTGTCTTTTTCTACAGCAGTTTGGAGTATATTTATATAGAAGAAAAAACAACAGCACCTACACCTGCACTAGAGCAGCAGGGACGACGCACCCTCCCAGTGATAGCGCAACAGCACATTCACCATCTATGCACATGTGTGTGCAGTGCACTTGAGGGAGCACTCCCCTGTTGTTATTATGCTCCTACGCCTCCCCATGGATCCTGTTCTCTTCTCTTCTTTTTGCTGTGATTTTGTAAATTGAAGATCATTCATAACAGGGGAAGAAAAAGTTTTAGAGTTTTTCATAAAAAGCCATAGATTTTATTCAGATTGTGATGGACTTTTCTCACATGTTTATGCTCGTTTTGTACTCTTTTTTGTTCTTACTCTGTTTCAGATTTTGGTTTCAAAAAGTATGCGCATGTTGACAGAGACAATCTATACAAAGAAGTTCAAATATTATTGCCCTGCAGGTTCATGTCTTCACAAGGTGTACCACTATTTTTCTTCTCTCTCAAAAAGTGTGTGTTTTCAGCACTACAAACAGATCCAATACCCCGAAGAAAGTTATGGGAAAAATATAGAAATTCTAGAGAGGTTGGGGACAAAAGGGTTTCTGTAGAGAACAATTTTTTATTCCTATAAGAAGTCTAGAGAGGTTGGTGAAGAGCATTTTATTCCCGTATACTCCATGTTTTTTAAGAAATGAAATTCAAAAACAGGTAAATGAGAAGTTCAGATTGTTTAACTTCTACAAAAAGACTAAGATATTTTTCCTTTTACTATAAGAACAAAACGAAGAAGTTCAAATTTAAATAAATAGAGTAGCTCAAAATTTATTGAGAAAATATATTTTCCCCGTTTCTACAAAAGAGGTTAGAGGTTCAAATTCTTTCTGAGAGAGGTTTAACAAAAATACGTGATAGAAGTTCAAGGTGAAAACAACGAGAAGTTCAACTACTGCAAGGAATGCATTTCAAATGAGAATAAAAATATAGAAAATTAAAAGCTTAAAAGGTTTGTTGAAAGAAGTTCAAGTGCTTTGTCCGGAGAAGTTCAAAATTTTTTACGAGAGAGGTTCATCTTGTATTTCCATGTTTGATTTTTTCCGTATAAAAATCGAATACAATTCTTTACTCATTACTCAAAAATATAAAAAGTTGAAGTTCAAATAGAAATAATAGAGAAGTTCGTAGTTTATTAAAACCTAGGATTTACCCGTTCAAAAAATAAAAAACACAACGCCATTTTTTGCACTTTTAAAAACAACCTCAAAAACGAAAAAATGGTTGCTAGAAGTTCAAGTGCTCGACGAGGAAAAGTTCGAAAAATTCTTGTGAGAGAGGTTCACCGTGTATTTAGATGTCCAAAATAAATAAATAAATATGTTGTTTTTTGTGTTTTAAAATAACTCTATCAAAGCAGAGAGAAGTTCAACGTGATAACAACCGGAAGTTCACGTACTACATGGTGTGTGTTTCATATAAGAAAAATACAATAAAGTGAAACAGACTGAAGTTTAAACAGACATGCCCCAGAAGTTCAACTACTTCATGCAGTGCAAAAAACAACACGTCAAAAACAAAGTGAAGTTCAAACAGACATGCCCCAGAAGTTCTACTACTTCACGCAGTGCATTTTCGTTTGCGATGAACGCAGAAATCATGATCTCGCCATTTTCTAATTTACCTCAAAACGGCAGGAATATTATTTGTGTAAATTCAAGTCCTCACCCGGAAAAAGTTAAAAAATATATTTTGAGATAGGTTTGTACAAAAAGAATATCATTTGTCTAACACTGACGAAATGGATGAGAAAATTACAAACGAAAATACGTCACAGAAGTTCAACGTGAAAACAACAGGAAGTTCACCTACTACACTGAATGAATTTTAGATGAAAAACTTTCAAAATCGTCGCGAGTATGAAAAAATGATCAACACGGGAAAGTTGCGTGTTTACAGCAGCTTTCCATCGGTATATCACCCGCTCAATTCCCGTGAGTGAGATGGAGAGCTACGAGCAGTGGATGAAGATCTACGAGCAAAAAAATCACGTGAAAAACGGAGTGATGTTCAGGTACACGCACCGAGAAGTTCAGGTTCTTCACGCGGTGCATTTTCGAATAATCTGTTTCGTGATAGAGGCAGAACGAATGATCCCACCATTTTCGTAATTACTTGAAAACAGCTAGGAATCAGAGAAAACCATCAACATGAAAAAGTTTCGCATTTTTCGTAGCTTTTCAACGGTATATTATTTGGCCAATTCCGATAAAGTTTATAGAAATTACGATGAAAATACGTTTTTTGCCATTTTCGAAAACTGAGTTAAAACCGTAAAGAATTGGGAGAAACAATACATACCAAAAAGTTTCGCATTTGTTCAAGCTTTCCAACGCCATATCATTTGTTGCATTCGGACGCACGGTTAAAAAAGTAGCTTGAGAATACGAACTCGGTAGGACTTGGACCATTTTCTAAATTACTCTTCAACCATTCAAAATTAGGAAAAAACTTTCAAGATGAAAAAGTAGGGCATTTTCATAAGATTTCCAACGCCATATCATGTGCCTCCATTGGATTAGCCGTTTAGAAATGACATCGAAAAAACAAACTCAGCTATTCGGTTTACGAAATTTTACGTTTTTTTCAAATTACTCTTTAACCATAGGGAATTAGGAAAAACTTTCAACATGAGGAAAGAGCGGTTTTGCAGCAGCTTTCCAACGCCATATTATATGCCTCATTCCGATAAACAGTTTAGAAATGCGATCGAAAATACGATTCACGTTTTTTGTGCGAAGAAAAAACGGTTTTCAAAACTGCTCTTAAACAGGCTTATATTTTGCCAAAAATTTAAGTTATGTCATGATATTGGTGTCCATAACTTTCCAACGGTATATCGCAAGCGGGACAGGGAAGTTTAACCGAGTTCACAGGGAAGTTCAATGTACTACTATCAGAATAGTGTTTATGTATATATATATATATAGGTAAATTGTTTAGGAAACTCATATTCAATAGTGCATGGCATACAATTGACAATTAATGGCTTTCCATATTTTGTTTGCATGCACTAGTAACCTAAATAGTCAATGATTTCTTTTCAAAACAAAAATAATCTGAACACTCACACTTGAATGCGTATATACACACATGTAACAAAGAGAAAACCACGTGTACATGTTTTTTTGACCATGATATCAGTTAGTGGGTATTATACCTAATGAAAATATGTACGTTTAGTTTTATACTCAATAAAAATATACACATAAATGTCATAGATTTTAATAAGTACGTGTTGGTGTTATATTCAATAGAAATATACACAAACATATACATACCTTAATGTGAATATACACATGAATATACATACCTCGATGTTAATATACACATGAATATGTATGCGTTGATGTTATACCCAATGAAAATATTCACATAAATATATATAACTCGATGTAAATTTTATTTGAATATAACCATAAATTTCATATCTTTTAATAAGTGGTAAATGTACCCGAGAAATCCACATATATATTTTATTAGACCGCGATACCAGTTAACGAGTATATACCTAATAAAAATATGCACATGTTGCTGTTATACCCAATAAAAATATGTACGTGTTGGTGTTATACCCAACGAGAATAAATATATGTGTTGGTGTTATACTCGATGAAAATGTGTACGTGGTAAAAATGTTGCGTAATATTTTTCTAATTAATTTATCTTGCATCTATCATGCATGCCAAAAATTATGATAAATAAATAATTACAATTTCCTATCAAGAAGAGATAAATAATGACACGTATTAATTAGACAACTATTATTACTTCCCGCAACAGTAATGCCATGCAAACAAATAGGAAAGTAGTAATGCAGGTATGCATGCAAAATTTAAACACATCTTATCAACAAAAACTAGTGTGATCCAACGGTATCTAGGCGAGGAGCCTGGGCACTTAGGTATCTCAAACTGTCGTCCTATATATATATATATATAGGTTGACACTATTTTAATCCCGGGATCATAATAACTATTTGAATCACGGCGGGCCTATATAGAAGCGATCGGCTTGTTCCCGAACTTCCCGACCCCGATCCCATCGCGGCCGTTGCCTACCCCGCCTCCTACCGACGCGCCACCACTCCCGCCTCCTTCCGGCGCGCCGTCGTCCCCGCTTCCTACCGGCACGCCATCGGACCCGCCCTCTTCCCCCGTGCACCGCCTCCCCGCGCGTCGCGCGCTGCCATACACCTGGCTCGTGGCCGCCGAGATCCAGCCGGTGCGGCAGCCGCCGCCATCCATCCTGTGCGGCCTCAACCGCCGGCATCCAGCCGGCCCACTGGCGCCGCCAACCATCCCGCGAGGTTGCTTCCACCATGGATCCTACGCGGCCGCAGCTTCCAAGCGGCCATCCTCCTTGACGGCGGCTCCAGCGACCGGTGGCGCGCGCTGCCCCTACTCCTTCCGGTGATGTGCCCCGCCACACGTGCCTTGTGTCACTCGCCTCTGAGAAAAGTGTGGTCGCCTCGCTTTTCTCGGCCTCCACTTTCTCTGACCATCCGCTGGCGCCGTCGGCTACACACATCGATCACGGCCTCCCCCGGTCACACAATTCGCCCGTCACCAACGCTGGCCTGGTCGCAGCAAAAGGCACTTGCTTGCTCTGCCTGTCCCCATTTGCTTTCTTTAGTTTTGCCTCGATTTCTCATATGAGCTTGGGTGACTCAACTATCTGAACTGCAGAGAACATGGGATGGCGTTAACTGTTGCTGCACCTCCATGTAACTCTGCTGCTAGATGAAGACCAATCTGGTCGCTGCACTACTATGGTTACTCTATACACCCCCTTTTGCTGATTGAAGTTGTTATTTGCTAACTTTGTGATATGCTGCTATAGCACTTGGAGCTTGGAATCGATTTCTTCATCAGGTGATTACTCGGACTATCAACACTAGACCAAAGAAAAAAGGGATGCAGGGAGGAACATTGTTAACACTTTGGAAAAGTTCAGCTTTAGTTCCCTCTTCAGATTCAGCACGGAAGGTCAAGAACGAAGGCATTTTTTTATAAGGAACAAGATGCATGAGCTTGATAGAATACAGACGTAAACACAAAATGTAGCTGGCGTTATGTTTTCTGTGCAATCAAAGTTCGTTTTGGCAACAATAGTACTTCACGGCTACATTTTCCATTGTACGAAAGCCACTGTACTGATTTTGGCCATACATGTGTTTACCTCTGTGTAATTTTCTTCTCAGGACTTACCTCTCTGTCTAATTTCACAGCGGCTCACACGTTCAGTAGTAATAGTTTCAGACGTTCCAAACCTGAACTTTGACATTTTGCTGTGGGAACTTCACGTATTTTCTGTGCGGGGTCAGGCTGGACGGAGCGAGCGGGCTTTTCGGCCCGCTTGTGGCCCGTTCTAGACTGGACCGATCGGTCCTGGCCCGTTGAAGAAATTGGCCGGTCCGGTCCCCAAATTTCAGCCCGAAATTTACTCGGTCCGGTCAGGTCTTTAACCGGTCCGACCGAGTGGACCGAAGCTGCAGATCATTCCTCAACGTCGCAGCCGCCGACGATGCACTGGCCATGCCCCGCCCCATCGTTGTTCACCAGAATAAGTGTAATTCAGTCAATTGAATAGATAGGGGCAGGAGGTAGAAGACTCTGGTCGTGCGGTGAAGTTTTCTTTCCTATTATTCAGTCCAACAGAAAAGAGAAAGTACAAGAGAAACGGGATTAGATCCGATAATCATGGCACCATCCCACGTCTAACTCCACGCTGCCGTTTCCCCTTATTCCGCACTGTTGTTTCCTTTTATTCAATCGAACAGAAATCACAAGGAAACTCTTATTCCTACTTAAGAGGCTTACCAAATCTATACGTGCAATCACGATTCAGTTTCGTCAGAATCTTCAATATTTTCAGTTTCGTCAGTATTTTTAGAATCTTTAGTATTTTCAGCAGCGTAATATTAGCGTAAAAGGATGGAGTTTCTCTGCCGTTTCCCTTTCCATTCATTCAGCGGGATCGATCTGATACGGCCATTTCCCTTTCCTTTCATTCAGTGTAAAACATTTTTCATTAATGATCCGGCTTATGCGTCCACTACGCCAACGACTAGGACTCAGCTCCACGTTAGGTCTGATCAACTAATCACAGAGGACTAGCACACACAAATTTGTGCGCTCATGCACGTGGTACCTTATTTGCATGCGGCTAAGAAAATGCTAAGAAAAAACAACAAAGACATTCACAAGATATGCTAACAAGATCTGGCACCGGACACATAGCCCGCGTCGTTGGCTTTCTCCCGCAGGACCCCAGCGCGCGCGTGCGTTGCTGCTAGTGCACCGGCACTTCGCCGGCCACACAGTGGAGGACCCCGACGCGCGCGTTGCTGCTGCCGCCGGTGTGCTGTTCGTGGCCGCGACGGCTCGCTCCCGTGCCTTCCGGCCTCCATGGTCGCCGTGCAGAAGCTCACGACCACCACATCAACATCCTGACGCCCCCGCCATGGTCACCACATCCGTCTCTTGCCGTCGTTGCCGATGCCGTGGTCACCGCGACCTCTCCATGGCCGGTCCTCTCGGTCCTGTCGGTCCGGCTCGGGCTTCATTGCCGCCGGTCCGGTCCTGAAAACAGGACCGCGAGGCTGGTCGGTCCGGTCCGGCTCGGTCCGCCGGCGGCCGGTCCAACTGGCGGCTCGGTCAAGGCCCGGACCGGCCCGGACCGTGTCCACCCTGAGTGCGGGGTGTGGGTGCGTGAGCTCCGTGTGTTGTGCGTGTGTGTCAGTGTGTGCGCGCGTGCGTCCGCGTGGGTTCTGTGTGGGAGCTGTGCTTGCTTAGAACATGAAGTTCGATTATTAAAAATTCATAAGTTCAAAAAAGAAAAGCAAACAAAAAAAACACAAATTGTAAAAAGGATTTTATTTGCCTAACAACTGTTTGTTGTGCAAATGTCTGTAAGAGCTACTGTTGGACAAAATTTCCAACTCTGGTTAGATGGAGCTCCACCACCGTGGTCCAGTTCGTCGCATCGAAGAGGCTCGTGAAGCTACAAAAATAATGTAGTGTTTTAAATTTTGCAGCTCAACTTTACGACCTTTTCAGACAAAGTACTTAATTACCAAGGGGTATAAAAAGAAAATATTATGTTTAAATTGATTCATCTGTTCTATGTTGAAGAAAATGTAGAAGCTTGATGGAACCCAGAAAAATATTATGGAAAGAAGCTAAATAAAGGATCATGGAATTCGAAAAAAAACCTTTGGAGTGTCACTGTAAAGGGCTAAGAAGGTCAAATTAAAAACGGAGCAATTTGAATTTTTTTTTTTAAAAATGGATTTTCTTTGTTTCTAAAAAGACCTAGAAGTTCAAATATAAATAAAGCAATGGTTCAATCTTGATTATGAAACTAGAGTTTCGATATTACTAAAGAAAATACCATGAAGTTTGAATTCTAAAAATAGGATGGTTCAAAAAATATAACAAAAAACAGAACTATCATGTTTTCACAAATAGGTCAAAAAACCAAGAGTTCAAAAAAGTATGGAAAATAGATTTTCCCTAATTCCCTGTCGTTTATAAAAAAAGTTGAATGAAGTTCAAATTTAATAAAAAATAAGGTTATAAAACAATTGCTATCAAAGTTTCACCCATAGAAAAACTAACTCCAGAAGTTCAAATTTAATAAACCTCAGAGTTCAAAAATGTAAACAAAAAAATCATGGAATTCAAAGAATAAAAACAATGGACTTTCATGAAAACAATTAATAGCACGCGAAGTTCATGTTTCATAAATTCCGAAGTTCATGTGTACCACGTTCAGAAGAAAAATCATCAAATGAAAAAAGGGACCGCCTAGGCCGTTTCACCGAAAAGCAAAAAATGCATAAAATATCGCAACAAAATTCTAGAAGAAGTTCAAATTTAAAAATCGAAGCAGGTCAATGTTAAAAAAAATAAATTTTTAATATCTAAAAGACAAACTTGGAAGTTCAAAAAAATTTGAGCAACAAGTTAAAAAAATATTTATAACGCATTTTCCCCGTTTGTAAAAAAACAGAGGAAGTCAAATTAAAAAGAGGAGCATTTCAAAAGATTGTATAAAAACTGATTTTCCCCATTCTATAAAAACTAGAAGTTCAAATTAAAATAACAATGTGGTATCATTGTTTATATAAAAAACATTTCCCCCGTTACTAACCAATAAAACTAAGAAGTTAAAATTTAAAAATGGTGAAGTTCGATGCCTATAAAAAATTCGGATTTTTCATATTGTTAAAAAATAAAACCAAGAAGTTCAAAATTTAATAACAAAGAAGTTCAGAAAACTCGATTTTTCTCGTTTCTAAAGAATAAAACTAAGAAGTTCAAATTACAATAACAGAGAAGTTCAAAGGTTATAAAACCTTAGATTCTCGTTCTAAAGAATGACTAATAAGTTCAATTTAAAAATGGGGAGAAGTTTCGTGTTTAATTAATAAATATAAAAGATGAAGAAAATAAAATCAGGAAGTCCATATTAAAAAGATGGAGAAGTTCGATGATTACAGAAAACTCAGATTTTCCTCATTATTAAAGAATGGAAACAAGAAGTTCAAAAATAAAAAACAAGAAGTTCAACTTTTAAAAAATAGAATGCTTCAAAATTTCATAAAAAATGATTAAGAAATAAAACCAGGATGACCATATTAAAAAGATGGAGAAGTTCGATGATTATAGAAAACTCAGATTTTCCTTGTTATTACAGAATGGAAACAAGAAGTTCAAAAATAAAATAACAAGAAGTTCAAATATTAAAAATAGAGCGCTTCAAAATTCATTAAAAAGATTAAGAAAAATCAGATGAAAAAATCATTAAAAAATCAAATATTTTCATGTAACCGAGAGAGGTTCAAGTTGATAACTGCCAAAAGTTCATGTACTGCACGGTGTGCATTTTGTATTAAAAAAGAATAAAAAAGCTAAGACTAAAAGTTTTGTTGTTACAAGTTCAAGTACTTTGTCGGAGAAAGTTAAAAAAAATTATTGTAAGAGAAATTTGTACAAAAGAAATATCATTTGTGTAACACTAACGATGGATGAGAAAATGACAAACGAAAATACGTCACAGAAGTTCAAGTAAAAAACAACAGGAAGTTCAACTACTACAGTGGATGAATTTTATATGAAAAACTTTTACAATCGTCGCGAGTATGAAAAAACGATCAACACGAGAAAGTTGCATATTTACAGCAGCTTTCGAACGGTATGTCATTTGCTCAATTCCGGTGAGTGGATGGAGAACTACAAGCAGTGGATGGAGAGCTACGTGAAAAACAGAGTGAAGTTCAGGTACACGCGCCGAGAAGTTCAGGTTCTTCACGCGGTGCATTTTCAAAAAATCTGTTTCGCGATAAAGGCAGAACGAATGATCTCGCCATTTTCGCAATTACTTGAAAACGGCTAGGAATCAGAGAAAACCATCAACATGAAAAAGTTTCAAATTTTTCGTAGCTTTTTAACGGTACATCATTTGCGCCTTTCCGTTAAAGTTTGTAGAAATTAAGGGGAAAATACGTTTTTATCCATTTTCAAAACTGACTTAAAACCGTAAGGAATTGGGAGAAACAATACATACATCAAAGTTTCGCATTTGTTCAAGCTTTCCAACGCCATATCATTTGCTGCATTCGGACGCACGGTTCAAAAATTAGCTCGAAAATACGAACTCGATGGAACTTGTATCGTTTTCTAAATTACTTTTAAACCGTTCAAAATTAGAAAAACCTTTTAACATGAAAAATTAGCGCATTTTCATAAGATTTCTAACTCCATATCATATGCCTCAATTGGATTAGCCGTTTACAAATGACATCGAAAATACGAACTCGGCTGTTCGGTTTACGAAATTTTACGATTTTCCAAATTACTCTTTAACCGTAGGGAATTAGAGAAAACTTTTTACATGTGGAAGGAGCGGTTTTGCAGCAGCTTTCCAACGCCATATTATATGCCTCATTCCGATAAACGGTTTAAAAATGCGATCGAAAATACGATTCATGTTTTTTGTGTGAAGAAAAAAACGTTTTTCAAAACTGCTCTTAAACCGCTTATATTTTGCAAAAAATTTAAGTTGGGTGATGATATTGGTGTCCATAGCTTTCCAACGGTATATCGCAAGCCCCATTTGGGGCAATGTTGGCGGAAGTTCAACCTAGTTCACAAGGAAGTTCAGCGTACTACTAGCGGGGCATGTCATGAAGCGAATTCAACGAAAGATTCCAAGTAACTAACTAGAGCGCGGCACCATACATCTAATAGTTTCGTCGTACTGAGAGATTCCAAGTTTCGTCGTACAGAAAGTAACAAGTAACTAATAAACAGACACATTGTTTTTAAGTAGTGCACTCTTCCCATCTGTCCATATCCGGAAGGGTGCACCCAAGCTTAGTGCAAGGCGTCATGTCCTGACGCTGTAGGGCAATGCGGGTTCGGACGTCAGCTCGCGATATTGGGCCGCCGTAGAACATCCCATTCTCTTCGAGGACATCTTTCATGATGATGGACGCAATTTCCTGCTAGATCCGGTAGAAATCATTTTGAAGTCGATTATCCGGCACGACTCCAAAGGCGTCGGCCCATCTCTGGATATGGGTATCGGATGAAGATTTCATGCAAAGTGATTGCACATCCCTTTTGTACTCCATCATTAGATGGATGATGTAGAATCCATCATTCTCACTTCTTTTCGGTTGCTGGATGCAACAGAAGTCAGTCTTGTGGCCGAAACAAAGCCCGACCTTATTTGTTTTTTTGCATTGGATGTAGCCACCCCGCATGCTGAAGCCCAGCATAGCTCTGTCCAGAACATACTTTATGTGTGTGTAATCTTTCTTCTGTATGTTCTTTGACGGGTCCAAATATAGAGCGCGGGAGTAACGCGGGTAAAGAACGATGAGAACGGCACGACACCCCCCGCCGCGCAAAATACACGATCAAGTTAGCCTCCATGCGTGCAAAGTAACTATTGAAATGCACGTATGTGTTATAGTGCTATTCGCGGATGACTTACCTCGGATGATAAGGTAGGAGAATCGTTTCTTTGTCCTTATTACTGGCCAGGAATTCTTCGATGTACTGACTCGCATATTGACGGTTGGCATCGTTGATTGACAAGAAATCCTCATGCATGTAGTATGGGTCTGCGACCGCAAGACCGGTGACTTGCTCTCTCCTGACAATGTAGTTCATGTGCAGCGCATACAGGCGGACGAACGTAAAATCGAGTGTCCTCATTTGAAACATCTGGAAGATGTAATCAAACCTCAGGAAGAAGAGGTCTGCAGGGCATGTGTGGACCACATCTTGCAACTGCTCGGCCGATGAACCGTATAAAGTGGGTATCCTGGATCATCCGAGGCGAGGAGGCTGCTCTCTGTCGAAAGCACATGGTCATGGAGTCTCCTGAGATCCCGTGCTATGGCAACTAGTGCATTCGCTGGTACCATTGGCTCTCCCGCGACATGGATTAATGGCGCATGTTTCATCGGTACACGGTCAACCTTGGTCGAAGGCTTTATTGGAACCAACATTGCCAGCTTTATTGGATTTTCTCGTCACCGGTCTCTTCCTCTGCTTCTTCTTGGTGGGCTCAGGTGCTGGTGGGTCTGTCCGACTCTCCCTGAGCACCACCCCTAGTGTTGTCGGGCTCAACATTGGACGACTCTGGCTAATTAGTTGAGCTTGGGTGGAGCCGGCATCTGGAGGTGTGTCCTGCGAGGATTGCATGAACAAAGACTTCTTTCACTCTCGAGGACGTTCCGGCTCTGGTACATGCATCTCACATTCATCTGGTTGACTCATTGTTACTTCATTGTCAAAGGTAGTATTGAAATACTGGTTAGGGTCATCGGCCTCCTCCATGTCATGATCCCTATCCTCTTCCATGGGGGAGATGGCATCATCGCCGGAACGGTTGGCCCTCCTTCCTCATGTCTCCCAATCTCAACAAGCAGCATAGACGATGGTTGTACTTGTGTAGGTGGTGTTGGGGTCATACCTTCCTGAGGTCCCGTTGGTGTGCTCCCGGCCACCTCGACACGAAGAAGATTTTTCGGCCACAGGATCGGCCAATTTTTGCATTGGCCAAGCTGCGTCGGGGTCTCATCATCCTCTCCATCGGTTTGTATCAGACGAGGGAAACCCTCGTAGCCTGCTTTCACACTCGCCACGGAGACCCTTAAGGCGTTATCAGGCATCTGCCGGCGGTGAAAAATCGATCCTTAGGCTTGACTATAGTACCCTTCCCCACATCCACCAACCCGCCCTTCATGTGGTAAAGGAGGGTGCACGGAGTGGAGTCGGCCGACAAAGACATACACGTGCGGTGTCAGAGATCCAAAGAGAACAGCAACTGAAGATTAATTAATTAGTTGAGTTGATGAAGCTGCGACGCATATTTACCGTGAGGGCGTCGAGCTCAGCCAATGTCGATGGCCCGCCATTCAAGCCAGAGACGGAGCTAGGGCTGGTGTGAGAGATGGGTGCAGGACCAGGTGCTGGAGGAGGTGCGGGTGCGGTTGCCATAGTAGGTACGGGTATGGGTGCGGTGTTCATTGAGTTTCTCCCGGTGAAGCTGGGCATGGGAAAATCACTTGGTGGCGCGTTTGGATTTTGTTGCAGCCATGTGACCACTGTTGGAATCAAGCTTGTAAAGGCAGCCACCATGTCATGTCTACAGGCAGCGATTATCTCAGCTTTGGTCTCGGCTTTTGCTTTCTCCATCGCCCGCGTCACCTTCTCGTCAATAGTCACTTGACTGAACTTCTTTCTTTGTCTTTTGGCCTCGGGGTCCTCGTTATAATAGTACTCCCACGTGGCTCCATCCCCGGCGCCGTGCACACATCCATATTGTGGCCGCTGGCCGGGCGGGTGTCCCATCATTACGTCCATGGCCCGGTTGAAAGGAGTGTCCCATTTGTACTTTACCGACGATTGAGTCGACGAGTCGCTTCTGGCCGCAAGCTTTTGTTGCTCTCTATGCAAAATGGACCGTGAATCATTTACAAATGCGACTAGAATGTAGTAGACTTCATTGATTAGAAGCTAATATGTAAGGTGGTAAAAGGATAATTACCAGTATTCTCATGAATTTCCTAGTCGGCCCATCGGTGAAGAAAAACTTTTTTTGGGGTCCCAAGAGAATCGGGCCCTGATGAAGTCGTGCTCCTGCTGGTCGGTGAACTCAGCCAATGGGTCTGGGATCCCCTGCCATTCATGTTCTGTGTCCTCCTTAGCCCACACGGGCCTCTTTCCCGTGTAACCACGACTTCCAAGGGAGTGGTTCCCCATGTTCTTTGCCTGCAGCTGCTTGCCTCTCTCCGACCTGGCCTTGGCAGCTTCTTCATTGGAAGTCTCCTTGAAATTTTCAAAGTGCTCTATCGTAATTTTTGGATTGTCTGCAACAATCTCGGCATAGGTTTCATGGTCTACTTCAATCGCCTTTTTCACCCTAGTTTTCCAAGCGCTCAATGCGTTGATGAACTTCCCTAGGGCTTTGTTGTTGATTTTTTTCATGGCATCATCATCCCATTTGTCGACATCGTCATTCCGACCGGGGAACAGGTATCTCGCGTGCAACCTAGTTAGGAGCAGCTTCTTCAAATTTTCATTCTTCCGTATTTTCGTAGTGTTGATGTTGGCTGTATCCCGTAGGATGCATGCTAGTTGGTTGCCGTAACACGCTGCCACTTCTCGCGGCTCTATTGGCTCGAACTCGCCAGGGTGCACCGCCGTGACCACCAGTCTTCCGGTGTTGAGCTCGTTTGGGAGTCGTGTCCTCTTTTCCTTCTTTCCGTCACTGGATTGGGAGGTCCCACCTTCCGTGTTGTAGTTAGGAACATCATCAGCGCCAGTCTCAGTGTCGGTGTCGTTCGTGGCATCAGTGTCGGCGCCGGCGCCACCACCGTTGTCATCCGCCATGACAAGGAGGTCTGGACACCCAGCTTGCCGTCTCTCCTGATTCGCCAGAAAGTCGAGGTAGGCGTGTGCTCGACCTAATTGGGACTGAGAACCTCCGGCCTAATCGGTGTTGGTCATGTTTACTAGGGTTCAATGTCGTAGTCATTTAATTATCGAGATTTATATAATAAAGTGAATAATGAAAAAAGTGACCTTTATTTTGCCGGAAATGTCGTTTCATTCCCATCGCGACAAATCTCGAGCACTCGATATGTCCAACTTTCTAGCACAAGTCATGCCGAAATTCACGGAAAATTTTGGCATGACCTTTGCTAGAAAGTGCACATATAGAGCGCCCGAAATTTGCCGGAATGGAAATGAATCAACATTTCCGGCAAAACATAGGTCACCCGCAATCGGGAAATGAATCAACAACCAAATTTATCGCTGTCGTGGTAGCAATAGAGCAGTCATAATCAAAGTAGCATGATCATCCACACTTGTCTTTGGCCAATCTAGGTACCACACAGCCACTAGTTATGTCACTGTCATGGACAATGCAAGTAAACTTCAGGTACTAACGAAATGAGCCCTGCGCTGCAACTTACATTATTGCAGTCCATGAACAAAAGCCACCAAAAAACAAAAAATATGGCTGCCACAAAATGAGCCCTGATGGTTACCAACTGGTTGGCCCATAGGAAAATGCAATGGAGATACCAGGAATGGCTGCCACATGCCAAAACATAAAATATGGTTGGTACGTTTCACAACCTTATATCAGTTTAGTTTAGTTAGCTAGGCAAAGCATTAGTTTAGCTTCACTACCTATAACAATATGACCAAATTAAGTTCACCGTACTTATCAAACCAAGAAAAATTCCCTCTTAGAGAGGGAGCAGAAGTTTATTTTCAAAATTGCAGTAGCACTGCAGCTATCACATTCTGTTCTATGATGATGATCTATCAGTGTATACCACCTAATGATTTTCTAAGAACAGACACCTAGCAGCAGCAAGACACCTAGCTTCCTCTCTGGCTCTGGCTTACTTGAACAGAGCGGGAGGAAGAGGGGCGGGGGGTCGTACCAAAGCGGGAGGGGGTCACTGGCCGGCGTCGGGGTTGGGGCAGTGGCTGGCGTCGAGATCGGGGCAGTGGCCGGCGTCGGGGTCGGGGCAGTGGCTGGCGTCGGGATCGGGGTAGTGGCCGGCGTCGGGGTCGGGGGTGAGGGCGGCGTCGGGGTCAGGGCTGATGTCGGCATCGGGGTCAGGGCTGAGGCCGGCGTCTGGGTCAGGGTTGAGGCCGGCGTCAGGGTCGGGGCTGAGGTTGGGGGTGGTGTGGCATCAGCGGTGGCGTCGGCGGTGCGACGTCGGCGGCTGGGGAGGGGCGGCACAGAGAAAGGGGATCGATCGGATCGAGCAAGAGTGAGACAGAGGAAAGAGATGGGTGCAGTGGTTCTGTATACACAACTTAGCTATAGCGCTTGCCAAGCCAAAACGCGCTACTGCTAATTTTTTTCTTTTTCTTTTTTCATTTCTCTTTTTCTTAGCTATAGCGCTTGCCAAGCCAAAATGCGCTACTGCTAATTTTTTTTCTTTTTCTTTTTTCATTTCTCTTTTTCTTGGCTATAGCGCTTGCCAAGCCAAAACGCGGTACTGCTAACTTTTTCTTTTTCTTTTTCTTTTTTTATTTTTATTTTTCTTTTTCATATTCCACAAACTTCCTTCCTTTTTATTTTATTTTTATTTCTCTTTTTACTTTTATTGTTCTTTTTCTTTTTCTTTTCTATTTTTCATTTTTCTTTTTCTTTTTCCTTTTATTTTTCTTGTTCTTTTTCATATTCCACAAACTTTCTTCCTTTTTATTTTATTAATATATAGCTCTAGCTAGCTAGGGTTTAATTTGGTCTGTCGTTGGAGCAATACCACTATTACCCTCTAGATAATAATTAGTATAATATATATTACATCATTTGAGCGGCCGCTATCGGCGGTATACAAAATAGCTAGACACACACAAAATTTGTGGATTAGTTTGTCAGCTTGGGCGACGACGACGCTTCAGACTGATCTTCTTCCCTCTTTTGTTCGTTGTCGAATAATTGAGCCCATGGTCGTGACTTTTCCTTCTCCAGGGATTACGATCTTTCGTAGGTAATGTAGTCTTCGTTCTTCTTTTGATGTATGTTTCATCATCATCAGCATCATCTTCCCTCGTCGGATCACCGTACTGGTCATAGTCTTCCTCGTTGGCGACTCCATCCATTCCGGCGATGCTCCTTTTGCTTCTCCTCACAACAACACGGCTGGGATTGAGTGGATCAGTTATAAAGAAACATTGTGTCACGTGTTTAGCGTGTACCCATGGCTCATTTTTGGCGATGGCGTTGACGGTACCGCTAGCGGAGTCGGGTATACACATGGTAGTGAAATGTCGGTTTTCTCTCTGTACATTCTTAGCCCATCTGACACGGAACATCGTCGCGCTATGCAATCCAGAGTAGTTAAGCTCCCATATCTCTTTGACCCTTCCGTAATATCTTTCAATTACATTCCCAGCTTCCATCGTCACCCCCGAGTTTTGGTCATCACTGTTTATATCTTTCTCCTCTGTGTAGAACGTGTATCCGTTGATATCTTATGCTTGATAAGTCGCGAGGTTGGTCGAGGGGACATGTGCTAAGGCGTATATGAGCGTTCCGTTCGGAGAACCCTCTTCCGGGGGATTAGCCAGAACTCGCTCTTTGAACCAACGCAAGAAAGTGGAGTTGTGCTCTCTAATAAATTCAGCGTCCGTCCTGTGCACCCCACGGTCATGGTACTTCTTTGCGATGGTCTCTTTGTGCAGTGTCAAGGTCATTTTGTCGGCTCGAGCGTAACACATTCACATCCCTATGACCGTTGGTGTGACCTTCGCCTTCGAGCCTTCCATAGTGCTTGTTGACAGGCAAACCAACAAAAGGGTCTCCGGTGCCTACTAGATAACTCTCACAGAAAGAGATGCACTCTTTGGTCAGATATCCCTGGGCTATGCTTCCATCTGGCCGGGACATGTTACGAATGAATCCTTTGATGACGCCATTCATCCTCTTGAACGGCATCATGTTGTGCAGGAATGTCGGCCCTAGGTCGATGATGTCGTCCACGATGTGGACACATAGATGCACCATGACATCAAAGAATGCGGGCGGGAAGTACATCTCTAGCTCATTCAGTATGACAGCGATCTCTTCCTGTAGCCTATGGAGTTGTTTCACACTGATCGACTTTCAAGAGATAGCATCAAAAAAGTGGCTTAGGTCAGTAAGCGTCTCACGCACATGTGTGTCCATAATCCCTCTTAAGTGCAACTGGGAGTAACTGCGTCATCATCACATGACAGTTGTGAGACTTCATCCCACTGAACCTTTTTTTTCTTAGTGTAGATATCTGCTTATCTTCCCACAATATCCAGAACTAACTTTGATTCCGGCAAGGCACTTGAACAATTGATCGACCTCCTTCGGATCTAAGGTGAAGCAAGAGGGGGGTCAATATTGTTCTTCCTTCTTGTTTACTTTTTTGCCCCTATCTTCCGTCTCCATCTCCATATCGGTCTCCTCCTCCGACCTTTTACCGGGCATTTGGAGATCTTTCCTGATATTCAAAAACTCCAAGTCTTTTCTTGCCTTCGACCCATCCTTGATCCTCTCCGGCATTTTCATCAATGTTAAAAGCAAACTCTCAAGGATATTTTTTTATATGCATTTGATCCAGGCTATGAGGCGTGTCGAGTATGGGCCAGTATTCCAAGTCCAAGAAAACAGATCTCGTCTTCCATACCTTTAGCAGGGGCTCCGGCGCCTTTTTTTCATCTTTCCCGGCAAGGGGCACTCTTCCCAGTTCTTCAGTAACTTATATATTTCCGCACCGCTACGCTTACGTGGAGGACCTCGATGCTCAGCCTTACCATTGAATAGATCTCCACGGTTTCTCCACGGGTCATCCTTCTCAAGCCATCTTCGATGCCCCATGTAAACGATTTTTGAAGACCAGCCA
Organism: Triticum urartu; assembly: GCF_003073215.2. Taxonomy (NCBI): domain Eukaryota; kingdom Viridiplantae; phylum Streptophyta; class Magnoliopsida; order Poales; family Poaceae; genus Triticum; species Triticum urartu. Next base: position 14,070,684 of record NC_053028.1, read on the forward strand.
TCTTTCGATAGCTGCAGAGAAGTTGTTCAAGGAAATATGCCCTAGAGGCAATAATAAAGTTATTATTTATTTCCTTATATCATGATAAAGTTTATTATTCATGCTAGAATTGTATTAACCGGAAACATAATACATGTGTGAATACATAGACAAACAAAGTGTCACTAGTATGCCTCTACTTGACTAGCTCATTAATCAAAGATGGTTATGTTTCCTAACCATGAACAAAGAGTTGTTATTTGATTAATGCGGATCACATCATTAGTGAATGATCTGATTGACATGACCCATTCCATTAGCTTAGCATCCGATCGTTTAGTATGTTGCTATTGCTTTCTTCATGACTTATACATGTTCCTATGACTATGAGATTATGCAGCTCCTGTTTGCCGGAGGAACACTTTTGGGTGCTACCAAACGTCACAACGTAACTGGGTGATTATAAAGGAGCTCTACAGGTGTCTCCAAAGGTACATGTTGGGTTGGCGTATTTCGAGATTAGGATTTGTCACTCCGATTGTCGGAGAGGTATCTCTGGGCCCTCTCGGTAATACATCACATAAGCCTTGCAAGAATTACAACTAATGAGTTAGTTGTGAGATGATGCATTACGGAACGAGTAAAGAGACTTGCCGGTAACGAGATTGAACAAGGTATTGGATACCGACGATCGAATCTCGGGCAAGTAACATACCGATGACAAAGGGAACAACGTATGTTGTTATGCGGTCTGACCGATAAAGATCTTCGTAGAATATGTAGGAGCCAATATGGGCATCCAGGTCCCACTATTGGTTATTGACCGGAGATTTGTCTCAGTCATGTCTACATTGTTCTCGAACCGTAGGGTCCGCACGCTTAACGTTACGATGACAGTTATTATGAGTTTATGCATTTTGATGTACCGAAGTTAGTTCGGAGTCCCGAATGTGATCACGGACATGACGAGGAGTCTCGAAATGGTCGAGAAATAAAGATTGATATATTGGATGACTATATTCCGACATCGGAAGGGTTCCGGAGAAGTTTCGGATAAAACCGGAGCACCGGGGGGTTACCGGAACCCCCCGGGGGGTCAATGGGCCTCATGGGCCTAATGTGGAGAAGAGGAAGGGGCTGCCAGGGCAGGCCGCGCGCCCCCTCTCCCCCTAGTCTGAATTGGACAAGGAGGGAGGGGCGGCCCCCCCTTTCCTATTCTCCCTCCACCTCTCCTAGTTGGACAAGGAACGGGAGGGGAGTCCTACTCCCGATAGGAGTAGGACTCCTCCTGCGCGCCACCATTGTTTTACGGGGGCAGGGGGGCACCACTAGACACACAAGTTGATCTACGTGATCGTTCCTTAGCCGTGTGTGGTGCCCCCTGCCACCATATTCCACCTCGATCATATCGTTGTAGTGCTTAGGCGAAGCCCTGCGTCGGTAGAACATCATCATCGTCATCACGCCGTTGTGCTGACGGAACTCATCCCCGAAGCTTTGCTGGATCGGAGCCCGGGGAGCGTCATCGAGCTGTACGTGTGCTAAGAACTCGGAGGTACCGGAGTAACGGTGCTTGGATCGGTCGGATCGGGAAGACGTACGACTACTTCCTCTACGTTGCGTCAACGCTTCCGTTGCGGTCTACGAGGGTACGTAGACAACACTCTCCCCTCTCGTTGCTATGCATCACCATGATCTTGCGTGTGCGTAGGAATTTTTTTGAAATTACTACGAAACCCAACAGTGGCATCCGAGCCTAGGTTTTATGGTTTGATGTTATATGCACGAGTAGAACACAAGTGAGTTGTGGGCGATATAAGTCATACTGCCTACCAGCATGTCATACTTTGGTTCGGCGGTATTGTTGGATGAAGGGCCCGGACCGACATTACGCGTACGCTTACGCGAGACCGGTTCTCCCGACGTGCTTTGCACAAAGGTGGCTTGCGGGTGACTGTTTCTCCAACTTTAGTTGAACCAAGTGTGGCTACGCCCGGTCCTTGCGAAGGTTAAAACGACATCAACTTGGCAAACTATCATTGTGGTTTTGATGCGTAGGTGAGATTGGTTCTTGCTTAAGCACGTAGCAGCCACGTAAAACTTGCAACAACAAAGTAGAGGACGTCTAACTTGTTTTTGCAGGGCATGTTGTGATGTGATATGGTCAAGACATGATGCTAAATTTTATTGTATGAGATGATCATGTTTTGTAACCGAGTTATCGGCAACTGGCATGAGCCATATGGTTGTCGCTTTATTGTAGGCAATGCAATCGCGATGTAATGCTTTACTTTATCACTAAGCGGTAGCGATAGTCGTGGAAGCATAAGATCAGCGAGACGACAATGATGCTACGATGGAGATCAAGGTGTCGCGCCGGTGACGATGGTGATCATGACAGTGCTTCGTAGATGGAGATCACAGGCACAAGATGATGATGGCCATATCATATCACTTATATTGATTGCATGTGATGTTTATCTTTTATGCATCTTATCTTGCTTTGATTGACGGTAGCATTATAATATGATCTCTCACTAATTATCAAGAAGTGTTCTCCCTGAGTATGCACCGTTGCGAAAGTTCTTCGTGCTGATACACCACGTGATGATTGGGTGTGATAGGCTCTACGTTCAAATACAACGGGTGCAAAACAGTTGCACACGCGGAATACTCAGGTTATACTTGACGAGCCAAGCATATACAGATATGGCCTCGGAACACGGAGACCGAAAGGTCGAGCGTGAATCATATAGTAGATATGATCAACATAGTGATGTTCACCAATGAAACTACTCCATCTCACGTGATGATCGGACATGGTTTAGTTGATTTGGATCACGTGATCACTTAGAGGATTAGAGGGATATTTATCTAAGTGGAAGTTCTTAAGTAATTTGATTAATTGAACTTAAATTTATCATGAACTTAGTACCTGATAGTATCTTGCTTGTTTATGTTTGATTGTAGATAGATGGCTCGTGCTGTTGTTCCGTTGAATTTTAATGCGTTCCTTGAGAAAGAAAAGTTGAAAGATGATGGTAGCAATTACACGGACTGGGTCTGTAACTTGAGGATTATCCTCATTGCTGCACAGAAGAATTACGTCCTGGAAGCACCGCTGGGTGCCAGGCCTGCTGCTGGAGCAACACCAGATGTTATGAACGTCTAGCAGAGCAAAGCTGATGACTACTCGATAGTTCAGTGTGCCATGCTTTATGGCTTAGAATCGGGACTTCAACGACGTTTTGAACGTCATGGAGCATATGAGATGTTCTAGGAGTTGAAGTTAATATTTCAAGCAAATGCCCGGGTTGAAAGATATGAAGTCTCCAATAAGTTCTATAGTTGCAAGATGGAGGAGAACAGTTCTGTCAGTGAGCATATACTCAAAATGTCTGGGTATAATAATCACTTGATTCAATTGGGAGTTAATCTTCCAGATGATTGCGTCATTGAAAGAATTCTCCAATCACTGCCACCAAGCTACAAGAGCTTTGTGATGAACTACAATATGCAAGGGATGAACAAGACTATTCCCGAGCTCTTCGCAATGCTGAAAGCTGCGGAGGTAGAAATCAAAAAGGAGCATCAAGTGTTGATGGTCAACCAGACCACTAGTTTCAAGAAAAAGGGCAAAGGGAAGAAGAAGGGGAACTTCAAGAAGAACGGCAAGCAAGTTGCTGCTCAAGAGAAGAAACCCAAGTCTGGACCTAAGCCTGAAACTGAGTGCTTCTACTGCAAGCAGACTGGTCACTGGAAGCGGAACTGCCCCAAGTATTTGGCGGATAAGAAGGATGGCAAGGTGAACAAAGGTATATGTGATATACATGTTATTGATGTGTACCTTACTAATGCTCGCAGTAGCACCTGGGTATTTGATACTGGTTCTGTTGCTAATATTTGCAACTCGAAACAGGGACTACGGATTAAGCGAAGATTGGCTAAGGACGAGGTGACGATGCGCGTGGGAAACGGTTCCAAAGTCGATGTGATCGCGGTCGGCACGCTACCTCTACATCTACCTTCGGGATTAGTATTAGACCTAAATAATTGTTATTTGGTGCCAGCGTTGAGCATGAACATTATATCTGGATCTTGTTTAATGCGAGACGGTTATTCATTTAAATCAGAGAATAATGGTTGTTCTATTTATATGAGTAATATCTTTTATGGTCATGCACCCTTGAAGAGTGGTCTATTCTTGTTGAATCTCGATAGTAGTGATACACATATTCATAATGTAGAAGCCAAAAGATGCAGAGTTGATAATGATAGTGCAACTTATTTGTGGCACTGCCGTTTAGGTCATATCGGTGTAAAGCGCATGAATAAACTCCATACCGATGGACTTTTGGAACCACTTGATTATGAATCACTTGGTACTTGCGAACCGTGCCTCATGGGCAAGATGACTAAAACACCGTTCTCCGGTACTATGGAGAGAGCAACAGATTTGTTGGAAATCATACATACAGATGTATGTGGTCCGATGAATGTTGAGGCTCGTGGCGGATATCGTTATTTTCTCACCTTCACAGATGACTTAAGCAGATATGGGTATATCTACTTAATGAAACATAAGTCTGAAACATTTGAAAAGTTCAAAGAATTTCAGAGTGAAGTTGAAAATCATCGTAACAAGAAAATAAAGTTTCTACGATCTGATCGTGGAGGAAAATATTTGAGTTACGAGTTTGGTGTACATTTGAAAAATTGTGGAATAGTTTCGCAACTCACGCCACCCGGAACACCATAGCGTAATGCTGTGTCCGAACATCATAATCGTACTTTACTAGATATGGTGCGATCTATGATGTCTCTTACTGATTTACCGCTATCGTTTTGGGGATACGCTCTAGAGACGGCCGCATTCACGTTAAATAGGGCACCATCAAAATCCGTTGAGACGACGCCTTATGAACTGTGGTTTGGCAAGAAACCAAAGTTGTCGTTTCTGAAAGTTTGGGGCTGCGATGCTTATGTGAAAAAGCTTCAACCTGATAAGCTCGAACCCAAATCGGAGAAATGTGTCTTCATAGGATATCCAAAGGAAACTATTGGATACACCTTCTATCACAGATCCAAAGGCAAGACTTTTGTTGCTAAATTCGGAAACTTTCTGGAGAAGGAGTTTCTCTCGAAAGAAGTGAGTGGGAGGAAAGTAGAACTTGACGAGGTAACTATACCTGCTCCTTTATTGGAAAGTAGTACATCACAGAAAACTGTTTCTGCGACACCTACACAAATAAGTGAGGAAGTTAATGATAATGATCATGAAACTTCAGGACAAGATACTACTGAACCTCGTAGATCAACCAGAGTGAGATCCGTGCCAGAGTGGTACGGTAATCCAGTTCTGGAAGTCATGCTACTAGATCATGATGAACCTACGAACTATGAAGAAGCGATGGTGAGCCCAGATTCCGCAAAATGGCTTGAATCCATGAAATCTGAGATGGGATCCATGTATGAGAACAAAGTATGGACTTTGGTTGACTTGCCCGATGATCGGCAAGCAATTGAGAATAAATGGATCTTCAAGAAGAAGACTGACGCTGACGGTAATATTACTGTCTACAAAGCTCGACTTGTCGCAAAAGGTTTTCGACAAGTTCAAGGGGTTGACTACGATGAGACCTTCTCACCCGTAGCGATGCTTAAGTCTGTCCGAATCATGTTAGCAATTGCCGCATTTTATGATTATGAAATTTGGCAGATGGATGTCAAAACTGCATTCCTGAATGGATTTCTGGAAGAAGAGTTGTATATGATGCAACCGGAAGGTTTTGTCGATCCAAAGGGAGCTAACAAAGTGTGCAAGCTCCAGCGATCCATTTATGGACTGGTGCAAGCCTCTCGGAGTTGGAATAAACGTTTTGATAGTGTGATCAAAGCATTTGGTTTTATACAGACTTTCAGAGAAGCCTGTATTTACAAGAAAGTGAGTGGGAGCTCTGTAGCATTTCTGATATTATATGTGGATGACATATTACTGATTGGAAATGATATAGAATTTCTGGATAGCATAAAGGGATACTTGAATAAGAGTTTTTCAATGAAAGACCTCGGTGAAGCTGCTTACATATTAGGCATAAAGATCTATAGAGATAGATCAAGACGCCTAATTGGACTTTCACAAAGAACATACCTTGACAAGATTTTGAAAAAGTTCAAAATGGATCAAGCAAAGAAAGGGTTCTTGCCTGTGTTACAAGGTGTGAAGTTGAGTCAGACTCAATGCCCGACCACTGCAGAAGATAGAGAGAAAATGAAAGATGTTCCCTATGCTTCAGCCATAGGCTCTATCATGTATGCAATGCTGTGTACCAGACCTGATGTGTGCCTTGCTATAAGCTTAGCAGGGAGGTACCAAAGTAATCCAGGAGTGGATCACTGGACAGCAGTCAAGAACATCCTGAAATACCTGAAAAGGACTAAGGATATGTTTCTCATATATGGAGGTGACAAAGAGCTCATTGTAAACGGTTACGTTGATGCAAGCTTTGACACTGATTCGGACGATTCTAAATCGCAAACCGCATACGTGTTTACATTAAATGGTGGAGCTGTCAGTTGGTGCAGTTCTAAACAAAGCGTCGTAGCGGGATCTACATGTGAAGCAGAGTACATAGCTGCTTCGGAAGCAGCAAACGAAGGAGTCTGGATGAAGGAGTTCATATCCGATCTAGGTGTCATACCTAGTGCATCGGGTCCAATGAAAATCTTTTGTGATAATACTGGTGCAATTGCCTTGGCAAAGGAATCCAGATTTCATAGAACCAAGCACATCAAGAGACGCTTCAATTCCATCCGGGATCTAGTCCAGGTGGGAGACATAGAGATTTGCAAGATACATACGGATCTGAATGTTGCAGACCCGTTGACTAAGCCTCTTCCACGAGCAAAACATGATCAGCACCAAAGCTCCATGGGTGTTAGAATCATTACTGTGTAATCTAGATTATTGACTCTAGTGCAAGTGGGAGACTGAAGGAAATATGCCCTAGAGGCAATAATAAAGTTATTATTTATTTCCTTATATCATGATAAATGTTTATTATTCATGCTAGAATTGTATTAACCAGAAACATAATACATGTGTGAATACAAAGACAAACAAAGTGTCACTAGTATGCCTCTACTTGACTAGCTCATTAATCAAAGATGGTTATGTTTCCTAACCATGAACAAAGAGTTGTTATTTGATTAATGGGATCACATCATTAGGTGAATGATCTGATTGACATGACCCATTCCATTAGCTTAGCATCCGATCGTTTAGTATGTTGCTATTGCTTTCTTCATGACTTATACATGTTCCTATGAACTATGAGATTATGCAACTCCCGTTTGCCGGAGGAACACTTTGTGTGCTACCAAACATCACAACGTAAATGGGTGATTATAAAGGTGCTCTACAGGTGTCTCCAAAGGTAGATGTTGGGTTGGCGTATTTCGAGATTAGGATTTGTCACTCCGATTGTCGGAGAGGTATCTCTGGGCCCTCTCGGTAATGCACATCACATAAGCCTTGCAAGAATTACAACTAATGAGTTAGTTGTGAGATGATGCATTACGGAATGAGTAAAGAGACTTGCCGGTAACGAGATTGAACAAGGTATTGGATACCGACGATCGAATCTCGGGCAAGTAACATACCGATGACAAAGGGAACAACGTATGTTGTTATGCGGTCTGACCGATAAAGATCTTCGTAGAATATGTAGGAGCCAATATGGGCATCCAGGTCCCGCTATTGGTTATTGACCGGAGATTTGTCTCAGTCATGTCTAAATTGTTCTCAAACCGTAGGGTCCGCACGCTTAACGTTACGATGACAGTTATTATGAGTTTATGCATTTTGATGTACCGAAGTTAGTTCGGAGTCCCGGATGTGATCACGGACATGACGAGGAGTCTCAAAATGGTCGAGACATAAAGATTGATATATTGGATGACTATATTCCGACACCGGAAGGGTTCCGGAGAAGTTTCGGATAAAACCGAAGCACCGGGGGCTTACCGGAACCCCCCGGGGGGTCAATGGGCCTCATGGGCCTAATGTGGAGAAGAGGAAGGGGCTGCCAGGGCAGGCCACACGCCCCCTCTCCCCCTAGTCTGAATTGGACAAGGAGGGAGGGGCGGCCCCCCCTTTCCTATTCTCCCTCCACCTCTCCTAGTTGGACAAGGAACGGGAGGGGAGTCCTACTCCCGATAGGAGTAGGACTCCTCCTGCGCGCCACCATAGTTTTACGGGGGCAGGGGGCACCACTAGACACACAAGTTGATCTACGTGATCGTTCCTTAGCCGTGTGCGGTGCCCCCTGCCACCATATTCCACCTCGATCATATCGTTGTAGTGCTTAGGCGAAGCCCTGCGTCGGTAGAACATCATCATCGTCATCACGCCGTTGTGCTGACGGAACTCATCCCCGAAGCTTTGCTGGATCGGAGCCCGGGGAGCGTCATCGAGCTGTACGTGTGCTAAGAACTCGGAGGTGCCGGAGTAATGGTGCTTGGATCGGTCGGATCGGGAAGACGTACGACTACTTCCTCTGCGTTGCGTCAACGCTTCTGTTGCGGTCTACGAGGGTACGTAGACAACACTCTCCCCTCTCGTTGCTATGCATCACCATGATCTTGCGTGTGTGTAGGATTTTTTTTGAAATTACTACGAAACCCAATAGTTGTATCATCCATGCACCTCGTACATCCGCAATATCCGTGGCACACCTGGCCGGAGAGATAGCCGTAACTGAGATAGTCTTGCATCGTCGTGATGAGCGCGGCTCTCATGTAGAAATACTCTCCTTTGCTTGCATCCCATTTCTTGGCGGGCGTTGTCCATAAGGTCTATAGCTCCTCTTTCAGTAAGCCGAGATACAAATTTAGCTCATTTCCCGGTTGTCTCGGCCCTTGAATAAGCATAGCCATCTGTATGTATTTTTCCTTCATGCACAACCAGGTGGGGAGGTTGTACATCCATACAAACACGGGCCATGTGCTATGATTGGTGTTTTGGTTGCCAAATGGATTCATGCCATCACTACTAGCGCCAAGCACGACGTTCCTTGGATCATTTGCGAAAAAAATCAAATTCAGCATTTAATGCTCTCCACTTGCTAGCATCTGTGAGGTGTCTCAGCTTCGGCTCATCTCCGTCATCTGGATTCACCCTCTCCGCGTCCCAGCGCATAAGCTTTGCTTCCTTAGGATCTACGAAATACCACTGTAGACGCGGAGTGATCGGAAAGTACCATACAACTTTCTGTGGAGCTTTCTTTCTGGCCCTTTTATATTGTGAAGCATTGCACTTTGGACAGATTGTTTTTTCCACGTGCTCATTCCGATATATGATGCAATCATTGATGCATGTGTGATATCTAATGTGTGGCAGATCAAGAGGGCACACGATTTTCTTTGCCTCCTCGACACTAGTGGGACACAGGCTTCCCGCGGGAAGAACCTTCTTTAGATACTTCAGAAGCTCATCCAGGCTTGGATCTGTCCATTTGTTTTTTGCCTTCGTCTTTAGAAGTTCTAATGTGAAACTCAAGCGGGTCACCTCGGGATTGCAACCATCATACAAAGGAGTCATCGAGTCTACCTCCAGTTGCGCCAGTTTGGCCTCCTCTCTAGAAGTAGCTCTGTCGCTAGTCGTCTTCTTGCGAAGCAGGTCTCAAACATGCGGGTCCCACATGGTTGAACTTAGTAGCGATGAAGACGGCGGCGTGTCCGCGTCTTCTCCGCCTTGAACTGCCTCTTCACCATCGACATTTCCGAGGCCGTCTTCCTCTTCGGGCACATAATCGGTCATCTCTTCGTCTGGTGGCCCCATGTCGTTATTTCCTACCCTGGCGACATCCGCATCATCATCATCTTCACTTATCCACCGAGTATGGCCATGCATGAAACCATGCATGAGCAGGTGCACCTTGAATGTGCCACCCTCAAAGGGGTCGAGCCTGACTATTCCTTTGCATTTTCGACACGGACATAAAACATCATTCAGTCTTTTTTCATACATGTCGTCCACAGTGGATTGCCAGTATCTTTCCATCATCCTTGCATTGACCTTCATGATCACCTATGCGCGAGCAAATATTATAACCATGTATATATGCATGCATGGATCAAATTCATACAAAAATTCGGCATGACCTTCCCTAAACATAGGACATATTGAGTTTGCCCGAAATTCACCGAAACGAATTGAATCGACATTTCGGCAAAACATAGGCAACTCATGTCACCCACATTATTTCATCAAATACACAATGTAGGCAACTCAAATTATGCCACACACAATTCGGTATATATATTCTCATATCGACCATATATATATAGTTGCGATCCTATCCACACAAACACCTTTTTTTCTCACCTATGTGTTGAGAGGGATATCAAGCACCTTTCTTCTTAATTACCGAATAGCTCTAGATATATAGCTGTAACTAGCTAGCTAGCTAGCTAGGGAGAGAGAGAGCTAGCTAGGGAGATAGTGGGAGAGGAGAGGGAAGGCATTAATGGAAGGGGGTGGAGGGAAAAGAAGAGGGGGAGGGAGGGCATTATTGGAGGGGGTGGAGGGAAAAGAAGAGGGGGAGGGAGGGCATTAATGGAGGGGGTGGTGGTGGAGGGCACAAAGAAGAGGGGGTGGTGGAGGGCAAAGAAGAGGGGGAGGGAGGGCTCTATTGGAGGGGGGTGGTGGAGGGCAAAGAAGAGGGGGAGGGAGGGCTCTAATGGAGGGGTGGTGGAGGGGGAGCATTGAAAGGAACAAGCAAGGTGCAAGGAAAGGGGGGAGGAAGAAGAAAGGGGAGGAAGGAGGGGAAAGGTGGTAGGTGGCTGGCGACCATAGCAGTAGCGCGGGGTGCCAAAGCACGCTACTGCTATGAGTGCTAGCGAAAATATCTACTGGTACGTAAAACTAGCTATAACGCTTGTACATAAACAATGCTACTGGCATAAGTTTACCCATAGAAGAAATAGCAGTAGCGCGTCTAGGTGCACAAGCCCTACAACTACTTTCTTAACAGTAGCGCTGGTTAGACTACAAACACTGCTAATATTTTTTGGTCGGGTGGTGTGCTGTGGCAAACTTACCAGTAGCCTGGCCTCCAGAAACCCACGCTGCTACTATGTTGTACCAGTAGCGCGCTTTATAACAGACGCTACTAGTAATTATCAGTAGCGTGGCGTCCATAACAGATGCTACTGGTAAACTTCTATGTATAAACCTTTTCCAAGTAGTGCATGCATGGTTGGGCGGAAGATAAGAAGGCAACAGTCAGATCTATAGGGCCCAGTGGTGTGCTTGACATTGATATGTTCCCAAAGAAACATAAGGAATAGTCAATGCAGTTGCTGATGAGTGTCATACCTGAGAAATCTGATTTATCCTTGGACACAAATGGAAGGTACACTGTGCCGTTGAACGAAGATGGTTGTTGTAGAGCACTTGGGAGCAGGAAGGGTGGTTCGAATGAAATAGAAATTTGCTCAGGACCCATTGCAATAGATGATATAAAGTCAGTTTGGAGGCTTCTGAAACTTCTAGTAACATCTGTGGCAATAAAATTTGATGAACTTGGGAAAATCTTGGTTAAGGAGCACGCATCAGGAATGGATGCAGATGAAACATTAAGGTTCCAAAGGGCGTTTGCAATGCTATACGTTTCATCATTTGTAGGGCCGAGGGATCACCCAGAGCAAGCTACTCATTCAGCTTGTCAGATGGTTTTTGAGCATGAAGATCAAGTACACTCTTGATGAAATATTAGTTGGTGCCACAAACAGGAGGGGCAGACTACATTTGAAAACAACATGGGTATATGGTTGCCCGTTAGTGCTAATGGTGAGAATCTACATTAATGAAACTCTACCAAAAACTTCGCTAGTTTACGACATCTGTTTGAATATTTTTTTGGTAAATGCAAGTGGTTTTCTTTGACTCAGTTGACATACAATTCATACAGCTGGATCAAAAACTTGAGCCGCGTATCAAATACTACAATGCTAGCTTGCTGGAAGTGCTCGTGCATTATAATTGTTCCAAGGTTGACGGTGTAACCACATATGGACTGCTGAAGGTAATATTTTAAGCTTGGAATTAGAAAATGTAAATGAATTAAGGATAGCGCTATGAAAATCACTTGGGTGTAGATAAACCTTGGTTGGGTAAAGACAACGGAATTAATGATGTAATAATGAAAGCTAAAAGGGGGTTATGAAATGAACATAATCCTGTACTAATTTGTATGTATGTTTTCAAAACAGAAGTAATGAACAGTTGAATGTATGGCCGTAATTCTTTACTTACTAGTACAATTTACATATCAAAAAATTATGCGCTGAGATCCATGCTTAATTTCGAATGAGTACAACTGGGATTGAATTTGTATACTTTCATATATGTGACCTGGTAATTAAACTTTAGTTGTACGATAAATAAATATTTTATGAGGAATAGCTGACTGAAATATGTATGTTTCAAACATACGGTGCACACAGAGGCAGAGATTATATTATCCTATATGGCTAAAAATTAATCTATTCGTGATCTAGCCAAAGATAAAAGAGCATGAACTGGATGATGATGAAGGGGAGGGTGGCATTATGGCATTGTCAAGAAAGGTAACTGATATAAAAAAAGTACAAAAATGTAGTAACTGTTCTGCACATGTTATCTGATTTAGTTAGTCTCACTTTTGTCAGGCGGCCCCATTGTTCACTTCACATGTTGATAGGATGGCGTTGGAGGGGACTGGTCGTAGCATGGATTTACATGCTGTGCTAGCAGCAACATCAGGGTCTGAAAAAACAGAGATTGACCTAATTAAGGATAAATATTTGCAAAATGAGAGACAATAGTGGTTGAAGATACGAGAAAGCTATTTGACTACATCATATCAATCAGAAAAGAAACAAAGAACAAGAACATTAGCTATCTGGTGGCAAGTGGAAATATATTAATTGAAGGTAAATGAAAGTAAATAACTGGGACCACATTGTGAAGTAGGAAACTAATGTGATGAATGCTTGGTAGACTTGAAGAAAGGAAAGATGAATATAACGAGAGAAGTTTGTTCATCTAAAAATATCAGTGTGGAAGGTATGATAACTGATATAGTATATTTGATTATGCATTTAATTATGCACATGTATAATATGTACAGAATGATAAATTCAAAAGTACAATTGTTGATCAACAAAAAGGAACTGAAAAATGAAATCTGGGAAAGAAATTATGAAATAAAATAAAATGATAAATGATTATTGTCACCGTATGGTGGACAGAGTCAGGCACTTCAGACAAGGAGACTGGAAAGGATGGAAAAGCGAATGATGGCACCGATATTGTTGTTAAGTTCTATCATGATTCAAGCTAAAAATTGTACGCAATTCAATTAAAAAATTGGATTAGTACGACTTAATAAATCGAGAATACTTAGGGGGCAACAAGGGTGGTTCAGCTCAAAAATGCAGCAGACCACTTAAATTACACAGTTCAGAGTTGGGAGAGGGTGAGTGGGGTGGAAGGAAAGATGTTTTTGTTCGAGTGACTGTGTTTGCACAAGCATATTTAACACACAAAATACATGGTAAAACTTTGTTAAATCAATTATTAAATGTTGTAAGTTTGCTATATGTGCTTTGGTTGGCGTAAATAAAGAGACGACCTTCAAATGCAGGAGTTGGTATACCAGATCTTAACATCCCAACAGACGACGAAGGAGAATTTGTAGGCGAGAAAGATGACGAGGCAATCAGGACAAAAAAACAGCAAGCATCAGATATGACTGGAGGGGAGGAGATTGTTTTCCAGCCTAATAAAAAACAACATTAAGATGTATATGTGAGGACAAGGCAGAAGAAAATTGTTTTTGCAATCTCTCCTTTTACATTAGGGCAACGCTACAAGGAAATTAGGAACTAGGTGGCAAACTTGGGATACAAGAACATGCTAGAGTCATTCATTGGATTGAGAAATCAATAAGCTTTCAAAATCATATGAATTAATTGGATTATATATCCAACAATACATCTTTTTGGGCTTATTAACTTACATTGTGAGAGTTTTGTTTTGTAGTACTTGGTTCATGCATAACGAACCAGATTTGCTGGAGATGACCGGTATTGAATTTATAGCAGAGTATACTGGTCCTGGGGGGCTTTCGTATAGAGGAATAGTTGTGGTTATTAGGATGATGTGGGTGGTTGACATGACATGGATGACACCTGCACAACGCAAACGCTGGAGGCACATCTTGCTACCTCTTTGGGCGGTAAGAAAATGAACCATATCGATTGTGGCGCTATATGAAATTTGATAAGATTCCATGTCATAGTAAGCATGACTTGTGATTGTCTTTGTAGGATCTTGTGTTATATGAGAAGAACTATCTTGCAAATTCAAAGGTAAAAGAAATGTTCACAAGTGCGATTTGGGGGTATGATCTAAGGGCCTGCTCTATGGTATGAATATTCTGTATAATATATTTGTAGGATATTATGGTATATGATAAGAACTATCCAGCAATAGAACCATTCAAACTATTACTTAGGTTTTGACAATCTAAACCTGATGTGTCCGGTGTTTCAGCTAATGGTGCCTCGAAGGGATAATGAACAATTCTGGACATTTTATGATATTGACATGAGCGAATGCATTGTGCATATCCTGGATCCAAATAGTTCATGCATTGGTAAGGAAGCTCTGCTGGAAAAACACAGTAACATGTGGAAAGTTGCCAAATGGATTAGCAAAGTGTGCATGCGAATTCTGCAAGGGGTGGGAAGTTGTTCCAGAGAAGTGCACTTACAAGTGTCATGAAGATTTGCATGCCCCAGCCACAATGTAGGACAACTGGATGATTTCTTAACTGTTCTGTTAATATTGCTAATTTTAAGATATTGACAACTGATTTTTTTCCAGGGAGAATCCTCATTCGACATGGTGCACTAGTTCTTGTACTTCAGTGGAAAATCTCTTGTGAGGCAGATCAAATGGAAGTCTATACCTACTAATAACGCAAGGTGCGTTTCTCCAATTTTTTCATCTGTTCACCATCAAAAATATTTTTTTTCTATCCGAGGTGGTACTAAACTTTTGTGCGTCTATCCGCTAGAAACGAAAAAAGTTTGCCCAGAATTTTGTAACTGGGCCACGCGCGCTCCAGCCCAACTAAGCCAGCCCACTTATTATTGCCCATACAGTTGGGAAGACCTTATTTGTCGCGTCAAGCGATAAATAGGTGAAGGCACCCACAGGGCGCCTAAGACTTGCACAGCCCATTTTCCTTTTGCGATGTTCTATTTTTATTTTTATTTTTCTGTTCCTTTCTCTTTCTCTTTTATATTTCCTTATCCTTTTCATCTTTATTTTTATTTTCTCTGTCAAGTAGAAAGTACAGAAAATATTTATAATTTTAATTTTTGTTCAAATATTCAAAATATGGTCAGAATTCAATTTTTTTGTTCTTAATTTGAAAAAAGTTCGAAACTTCTAAAAAATTCATGTTTCGACATTTTCTCATTTTTATATTTTTATATTTTTCGAAAAATCTTTGAGAATTTTTTAACAAAATTACATTTTATGAAATGTTCCATATTTTAAAATATACCTGTTTTAGTGACATGTTCACAAATCTAAAATAATATTTTTGTCTAAGAAAACATTTTCTAAAATTATGTTGAATGTTACCCTTTAAAAAACAAAATTATTTCTATTCTTTAAAAAAAATGATGATTTAAAAATCTTTATTGTGAATTTAAAAAAAATTAATGTTTCTAAATTTGTTCATGTTTTTCAAAAAATATGGAATATTCAAAGAACAATTGGTCACATTTTTTGAAAATTGTTGGGTGTTTAAAATTTTGTTCACGTTTCCAATAATATTCGCTAATACGTATTTTTTTGAATGTTTAGAAAAAAATAAAAAATATTTCTAATCCGACGCTATAGTATTTTCTTAAATATTCGTGTTGGCCATTGGTTAGCGGTGCGTGGTTTTTCTATGCTGGTTGACTATAAATGAAAGAAATTGTGGGCACATGCCGATAAAAAGAGAATATGTTGTTTGGCTTTAATTAGAGAAAAATTACGGGCACTTGAGCTCTATAATAATGAAAGAGAATAAACCCTAAAAAGAAGGGACATTCATGCCAGATTATGCTAATAAAACGGGATTTATGTGTTGCAATTAGTAATCCACCTGGTTACGCTGTCGTAGGATAGAGTCACTACAAGAAATATGTCAACTTATGACCTTTTCTTAATGAACCCAGCTGAATTGGTCGTAAATTCACGGCCATTTCGCTTGGAAGGGCTCAAACCCTGAAATTGCTTACACCAAATGGTCACAAAGCAGACAAGAGGCGCCAATGACCTTATTTCTACCTGATTACGACCAATATAAATGGTCATGAGGTTGTGAACGTGGATGCATTGGTACTTATTGCTATGACAAGGTGCCACCTCATCAGTTTTGCCTATGTGTCATGTCCATGTGTCAATTTTTGCCCTATGTTGTGAAGCAACCTATATTTCTGTCATTCCCAAAATTCCCAAAAATATTGGGCATTCTTTACTATCCAAATCATTGCCTCATGACAATATTCAACTCCATTTGACTGGTAAATCTTCCTCGCCAAATTTACAAAGTTTTTGTTCAGCTCGACAGTACTGGCTAGGCATATCCTAATGAGCTGAATTTTTGCCACATCTTCTATATTCCCAAATCATAGCTCTCCATAAAATTTGAGCCCCATTTAACAATACATGTGAGTGTGGCTTCAACATTCATATTTCTGTCCAGTGTGGTACGTTGCAAAGCAAGTGACACCTAGGCTCCTCCATTTGAGTTGCAAAATTTCCAAGATAGTGTCCTTAGTAGATGATCATCCTCGGCCAAAACTCAGGCCCATTGGCCATGTGCATTTCTCGTACCACTAATCAAACACTTGGGTGCTAATTCATGTTTGAGATCAGTTCAGTGTCCTCGTGAGATTCTTCTATTGCCTTCTTCTTCCTGACACCTATCATCGGAGTGCCCAACCCACTAGACATGCCTAGGCCGCCCGGAACGCGTAGCAACACCACGGTCACGCGGTGACCACGCGGCGGGCATGCGAGTCTACGCGCTTTGGAGTTGGGGCCCTGGGCCACCATCCAAACCTCAACGTATCGCCACCAAACCATGTATTTCTGATTAAATAGACACTTTTCTATCTAGAAATGATTTTTTGAAAAAATAAAGAGCAAACTAGGCAGCTGCAATTCAAATTTGTCCCGCTTCCTACTGAATCAGCAGAAATTTGTCTTTTTCACCGGAGGTGGATAATAACTTTTGGCACCCAACCATTTTGTCAATTGTGATTTAAACATGGCCTAGTATTTTATAAAATTGATTTGGTCCAATTTTGCAACAAATATATGGTAGGTCCTTCATAAAAAAACTCATTTTACGCACTCAAAAAATGGAAAAATTGATTTTTCGTCCAAAGAAAATGAAAACTCCCTTAGGAAACATTGTTTGCCATTCCAATATGCACCCTTGTGCACAATATGAGATCATTTGAACAAACTATGCCATGAATGTGGACATAAGATTGATCATTTGGCTTGAAAGCCATGAATCTTGAGAGATGATAGCTCATTTCTGAGAACACTTTTTTAAAATAATTGCCGTATTACAAGTTCATTATTTTTCTTGGGAACTTGGCCACATATAATGACACAATGCGAAGGTTTCCCAATCTTTTTGAATTTTTTATGCCCGTTTCAAAATGCGGTCAAAACGGCGGGCATGACCGTTCGTAGCTAGTGGTTGAATCTTGGAATTTTTTTGGTGTTTCTCCGATTAAATAGATACTTATGTACCTAGAAATGATTTTTGGAAAAAATAAATCGCAAACTATGAGGCAGTTGCAGTTCAAATTTGACCCGCTTCCACCTAAATCGGGGGAAATTTGTCTTCTTCACGAGAGGTGGATCAAAACTTTTTACATCCAACCATTTGGTCAATTGTGCATTAAATATGTTCTAGTATTTTAGAAAATTGATTTGGTCCAATTTTGCAATAAATATATTATAGGTCCTTCACAAAAAACTCATTTTGTACACTCGAAAAATGATTAAAAATAACTATAAAGATCAGAAATGCATACAAATTAGTGCTCATCCATAAAATATGGTCTAACTTGAGTGAAAATTTATGTGATGCCCTTTTGCAAAATATTTTTGATAGCTACTTCACAAAGTAGCTTTATCTCTTGTACATGGAAATTGTTTTAAATCATAGATTCTCGGACCAATCAGAACACTTCTCACAGATCACCCCACTCTATCTGATCTGAACCGTCCACCCCAGGCGGATCCAACGTCTCTCACTCACCTCTGAGCAGGCCAACCCAAACCCTAGCAGCCCGCGGTCGCATCTCTCACCCCTCTCCCAGATCCAGATCGACGACGGTGTCCCTCCGTCGCCGCCCCTCCTTCCCCATCCAGATCTCTTGCTCCCCACCCCGCTGGCGCTCTCACCCACCCATCGGCAGCCTCGTTCCTCAAGCCCCTCTCCTCCTCCGCCGCCGCCTCCTTCTGCAGCCCCTCCCAGCCCCCGCCACCGGCCCCCAAACCCTCCCCTCCGCACCCATCGCCCCCGCCTACTCCCCCTCTCCCCAACCCGCTCTCCTCCAATCTATGGCTCTCCAGCAAGCTCTCCCCGTGTCACATCCCTAGCTTCTGGTGCTGCCTAGTGTTTGCATCTTGTTGCATCATGTTTAAATTTCTGAAAGTTGAATTGGGGAAAGCTGAAAGCCTCAGAAATCATTTCAAAAAAATGATCAACATTAAAAATTGCTTCAAATAAACCCAATAAAATGTTCTTGTTAAGCTATAAAAATATTGGCAAGAAGTAAAATTCAAACCAATATTTTTGGATTCACAGAAATATTTATTTTGGGCATTTGAGTTAATCCAATAATTATTGCATTGGATTTATATAGGTGATATATTAACTATATGTCCAATAATTCTGATAATTGTTGAGGGGCTTTGGAATAATCCATTTAGTCTCTGCAAAAATTGTCAGAAGCAAAAAAATTAGTTTGGTTCAAGAATCAAATTAAAACAAATGTCAGAAATAGAAAACAGAAACTGAAAGAGAGGGAGAGAGTTACCTGGGCCTCTTACCTGGCCAGCCCAGCCCACTGGCCTGGTGCCAGTCATCGCCTACCTCTGCCAGTAGGCAGAGGAGGGACACCGCGACACCGCCGAGCTCGCCACGCCTCCTCCTACTTGCCGCCGACCGCCTGGAGCTGGCTAGGGACGCCACGCACGTCCCCAAGCCCCACCTTCTCGCTCGCTCGCGTCCCCGTTCCCCGCCTCTCTCTCGCTCCGCACCTCGGACCCGAACGCGTCCGTCGCCGCCGCTCACTGCCACCGCGCCCACCGCCGTCCCCTTGCCCCGTTGCCGTTTCCTCTAGCTCCGCCTTGATGCCGTGAAGCTCCAAGCCAAAGAACGCGCCCGCGGATGCCCTGCAGCGTCGTCACTGTCGCCATCTTCCTCGTCTGCTCTGACGAACGCCGTCGCTCGATTCACCAACCTCCGAGCGTCCCCGAGCACGCTGAGCTACTCAACGGCCTCCCTGTGAGCTCCGCCTCTTTTTCCCTCTCTTCCCCGCGTCATTTTCTCCCTCTAGCCGCAGCCCCGAGATCACCCGAGGCCGCCGTCCGCCATGACCGGCGAGCCCGTGCTCCCGAGCTTCTCCTGCTCGCTCTAGGGGTACTGATACGCTCCTGGCGCCTCCAGGAGGCTGCCTAGCCACTCCGTTGGCTCGCCCGAGCACTGCAGCCCCGGACTCGCTTGAGCCGAACTCCGGCCGCCGCCGCGAGCTCCGCTCCGGCGAGCTCCGCCGTCCCCGCGGCCTGCCGCCTGTTCCACTGGATGCGCGCCGCCCCCAGCTAGCCGTAGGTCCAAACGGCGCTCGATCCCGTGGACTACAGCGCGAACCCGAGCGCCACCGCCGCGCGATTCGGTCGCCGGCGGCTAACCGCCGTTGTGGATGACGTGGCGCCGTCATTAGGGGCTAATCACCCCGCTAACTAAACCTTGTGCCGCTGACAGTGGGCCCCGTGCCCTAATTAACCCTGGGATTTATTCCCTGTTTAGTTTAAATTAAACCAGCCGACCCCACATGTCAGCCACACTAGCCAGCTCTGTGAGACTGACTAGTGGGTCCCAGCCATCAGGTTTGACCTGGGATGACGCTGTTGACTAGCTGACGTCAGCATGACACATTGATGACGCAGTAATCATTTTCCTGGATTATTTCTATTTCTAAATGATTTGGAAATTCCAGAAAATATCCAAAACTTTGAAAAATCATAGAAAATAATCTATAACTCAGAATGAAATAAATTATATATTAAAAATTATCAGAAAAATTCAAGGAATCCATCTGTACCATTTTCATGCATGTTTGAGCAAGTTAACCTCACTGTTTAGGATGAAACATGATTAGGGAAAATTTTCATAATAGATTTGGAGTTGGAATTTGATATAGTTTGAATTCCACTTCAACTAAGATGACTTTATGTTGCATTAGCCCAAATCACAGCATATTGCCATGTCATGATCATGCATCATATTGTTGCATTGCATTGATTGTGCTCTTCCTCTTTGTTGCCGGTAATTGTCCCCTCTCGGTGGACGCTGCTCCGACGCTGTGATCGTTGACACTGATGAAGACTCAATGTTATCTTCATAAGTGCTAGGCAAGCAAAACCCCCTTGTTCATTCCGATACAATCCCCCTCTCTCGCTCCTACTCTCTTTTACTGCATTAGGGCAACACCGATTCAACTGTTACATGCTGCGGTAGTTGAACCCTTTCCTCTGCATGACCTGTCATTGCCACAGTAAATAGATGAAACCCACTAGCATGAGTAGGAGTTGTTTGAGCCCTGATGTGCCTACTCATTCATGCTTGTTTGTCATGCCTGCTACATCTTAGAGTTGAGTCGGGTCTGATTCATCGGGAATGAATTGGAACGTGGTGAACATGTCCTACCGTTGAGAGCTAAGTGTGTGAACACGATTTGGTAAAGGTAGCGGTGAGAGGCCATGTAGGAGTACATGGTGGGTTGTCTCATTGCGGCCGTCCTCAGGAACTGAGTTCTGTGTTTGTGATCCATGAACAGTTACTACCACACATTGGAATGCTTAAGTGCCCCTCTCGACTTATTAATCAACCTGATCTCTGTCCAGGAGTTGCAACTAGTTTCTGGTGTTTGTAGGTAGTGTTAATAGTCTACCAAGTGGTATCCGGTACAGGTGGGCTTGGGACAGACTAGGCACAGTGGCACGGTGTACCAAGTGGCACCCGGATGGTGGGCTTGGGAACCCTGCACACATCGTTTGGGGCCGTGAGCGACACCCCGGCCGGATCTCCTTGCGGATGGAACCCGAATAGGTGATAAACCTGGACTAGAGACTTGGTGGTTAGTCAGGTCGTGGCCGACTCCCTCGCCCGGCTTCCGCTTGAAGGTTGCCGAGGTACATGACGTGTACAGGGCTATAAGTGGCGAGAGCGTGTGTGAAGAAGTACACCCCTGCAGGGTTATCATTATCTATTCGAATAGCCGGATTCCTCGGATATGGAAACTTGGACCCCTCGCATAGTTCATAGACAAGCGAAAGTGGATACTTTAAAATGCGCAAGATAAGTGTGAGTGCTATGGATGGCGTTCTCGCAGGGAGACGGGAGCGGATCCATAGTGGTGTATTGGTATGGTGAATTTGTGGACTCGTGTGCGCCACCTCAAAGAGTTACTTGCAGTCGTAGTTCAGGATAGCCACCGAGTCAAAGCTGGCTTGCTGCAGTTAAACTCCACCCCCTCCTTGTTGATACCGATGCATATGTAGCTAGTTCTGATGTAAGTCTTGCTGAGTACCTTTGTACTCACGTTTGCTTATTTTATGTTTTGCAGAGAGACGTCAGTCTCGCTAGTAGTTCCGTGTGGACTTCGACGTTTAGCTTGTTACCTCAGCTACGATCTTGTGCCCTCGGCAGGATCTGGTAGATAGTCAGGCTTCTCAGCCTTTTTCATTTGTAGATGTCTGTACTCAGACATGTTAAGCTTCCGCATGTGCTTTGACTTGTATGCTCTGAATGTTGGGTCATGAGACCCTTGTTTGTAATATCTCGCTCTTCGGAGCCTAATGAATAAATACTTGAGTCGTAGAGTCTTGTTGTGATGCCATGTTGTATGTACTCATATCGGGCATATTGTGTGTGTATGATTGAAATGCTTGGTATGAGTGGGATCCGACAATCTAGTTGTTTATCCTTGGCAGCCTATCATATGGGGAAATGTAGTCTAGTGCTTTCTAAGCGATAGTAGTCCGCTACAGCCCGGTTCACCGGAGTCCTGCTAGCCCAGCACTACTGCTCAGGACACTTGACTGGCCGGCATGTGTTTCACTTCGTTCCGGTGTCTGTCCCTTCGGGGAAATGTCACGCGGTGACATCCGGAGTCCTGCCTAGCCTGCTACAGCCCGGGTTACCGGAGTCCTGTTAGCCCAGTGCTACAGCCCGGATTCACACGCTGTTGACCGACATGCTCGAGGTTGATTCATGTATGCCTGTCCCCATGGGTTAGTGCCGCTTTGGGTTCACGACTAGCCATGTCGGCCCGGGTTCTTTGTCATATGGATGCTAGCGACACTATCATATACGTGAGCCAAAAGGCGCAAACGGTCCCGGGCCAGGTAAGGTGGCACCCGTGGAATACCGTGCGTGAGGCCGCAAAGTGATATGATGTGTTACATGCTAGATCGGTGTGACTTAGGATCGGGGTCCTGACACCCCGGCAGAAGGGGAAGGTGTTCGTTGGGAACCTGCCGCCGTGGGCTTGGAAGGCGGAGGTGGCCGATTTCTTCTGCCAGTTCGGGCCGCTCGACATGGTGGAGCTTGTGCGCTCCCATGACGACCCCGAGCGCAACGCCGGCTTCTGCTTCCTCTACTACACGGACGCGGACGCGGACGCAGAGGGCCAGGGCGCCGAGGCCGCCGCGGAGTGCGCGGCAGAGGTTGACGGGGTGGACTTCCGGGGCAGGTCGCTCACGATGCGGCTCGACGACAGGAGGAAGGGGCGAGCCAGGGCGGAGGACCGGGCGCGCTGGGTGGAGCACGGCCTAGGGAAGGAGGCGCCGTCGCCGTGGCACCACGGCAGGGACGAGGCCTGCCGCGAGTTCTGCAGGGTGGTGGAGTCGTGGACCGAGGACTGGCAGGCCGTCGTCTCCGCCTTCGAGAGTATCCCCAAGGTGGGCGGCTTCTCTTACCAGCTTATCTGCTAGTTTCAGTGCTCCTCCACTTGACATGCCAATTGATATGGTACTGAATAGTTCCTCTACGATGCCAATTGCACAATAACGCGAGGATGATCTAGTTGTCCAGTCATGGCAGATGATCTGTGATTGCACACACGGAAGATTCCGTAAATTCTCATTTGCCTAATGCAGTTGCTGCACAGCTTGCCTCTGCTGTAGCGCTGTTTACTTTGATGCCATCTGCAATTCAATCACAATTTAAGTTCCCAAACATTTGGCTAGTTGAGTGTTGAAAATTAGCTGTTCCACAAGTTGTTCTTCATTTACATGAACAATTCTTGTAGTCATTCTGCATATTCTGTAAGCTGTACCCATGTGCAGGAATAGATATTACAGTATATGAGTTGATTAAGAGTTAGCGACCCTGTATTTTTGTGTGTGCAAGCAATTGGTATTTCAACTCGTATCGATCCTTTCGTGTTCGAAAATCTGCATAATGATATTTATGCATGCACAACCTCCTATGGAAGTTGCACAGCTAGTTTATTTGACATGGAGGGCCGAGAAAGTAAATAATGTCAGTTTGATGCCCGCTGCATTGTTTTTTCTATAATACCCTGCTGCATTGTTTTTATTGCACAGAAGATAGAATCGCCTGATAATCTAATTGTAATTCAATTATTTTGATATGATCCATTTATATTCTTATTTTGATTGTTTCAGCCATCAAGGAGAGAATTTGGACTGATGATTGTGTATTATACCAAGCGGGGTGATAAGAATCATGCTGGTGCAACCTTTGAGAACATCAGAGCAAGAGGAATAGATCCCAATGCCTTTGTCTTCACAAGGTAGGTGCATGTTAGCTGTTACTTACATTTTTTAGGTCATTTCTTTCCCATGCACGCGCCGGCATGTCTACCTGCCCGCCCGTGCCATGCCACGCCATTGCTGCAGCACCACTGCTCTGTTCTACCAGCATTAATAATAAGTGTGTCTAAGTGTGTCCTGCTGAACCTGACAGTAGCTACCACTGTCACTGCACCTGTGCTTTCCATTTTATGTGTTAATCATCTGTCCCATAAGTTTGCATTACTCTGCATAGAGCTTGCTTCAAAACATTGCATTGTCTGAGTGAGTTTGGGGTTTACAGTATTCATATTGTCTGATGTTGAGTTTGTGTCACTCTACATGCCCATACTATTAGCTTCCGTTCATCATTGCTGGTTTTGGTAATCACCCTGGCGGTACAAGCCTTTTCTGCTATCTGTGATGCATCATGAACTGTTATTAGTGCATTGGTGGGACTAGCAACTTTTCTATTGTTCTTCTTAATTTTGAATCTGATCGATATTTCTACCTCCAGCCACGTGTTTTAAAAGCAATTCCTCAAGTCATGCACCTGCATTATATGTATATCCTTATATCATGTCATACCTGACATGTCAATCAATATGACGAGGTACATCTTGTCTGATCATTGCATTGTTGCTTGGTTTCAGATGATCTGAAGCTGCAAGATGTTGGCATAGACACAAGATGATACATGCATTGCATTACTCGGACACTTGTGTCACTAGTGTCCGAGTAAGTGTGGAGTTTACAGTATTCATATCGTGTGATGATGAGTCTGTGTCACTCTGCATGCATGCCGAGTTCTCCATAAGCATTGCTTTGCTACTCTGCTTCCGTTCCTCGCTGCTGCTGCTGGTAATCACTCTGGCAGTGCAAGCCTTTTAGGTGATACATCGTCAACAAAACATGCTAGTAGGGTAGGATATACCCAAATGTCAGTACAACATGACAGTCATAAAGTTGCATTATTTAGCCACTGGTAGGGTAGGATATACCCAAATGTGGTCAGTATAGGAACCAGGGTCCCCTAGTTGCTAGCAAAACTTGTGTAATGAGCTCTTGTTACCTTCTACTAATGTTTAGTCTTGTTTTTTTAGTACTTCTGTATTGGTATCCAGAAATAAAATTCATATGTTTCTATATATGTTCTTTTAGATAAGTATGTCAATACATAACTAGTTATGTAAATGGTGTGACGCAGTTCTAAATAAAAATGCAAATAGCTAGCTTGTGAATGTCAATCTGATGTGAGTCAGTCAATGAACTTGCAATATTAGTCTCCTAGGGCATCTCCAGCCGCGCCCCCAGGAAGGCCTCCCCAGGCGTTTTTCTTGCGCCGGCGCCGAAAAATCGGCCCAGTCGCGCCCCCAGGAGCCCGATTTTCGCCGGCCTGGGCCGAAAACAGCGCCGGCGGACTCAGGCCGAACCCGGCGCGCTGGGGGGCGCCCGGGGGCGCCGGGCAAACTTTTTTGGCACGAAAAAGCCGCGGGCCCGCCGTGTCAGCGACACGGCTCTCTTCTCGCCCCTTCGTCGTCCCCATCGCCTCGTTTCCCGCGGCGAATCAATGCCAAAGCTGCCACGCTGCCGCGCCGGTCAGCCTGCGCCATTGATGCCTCACGGGCGGCGCAGTGAAGGCCGGACGACTCGCGTCCCTCGCCCTCCCTCGCCCGCCACGCGTACACACGGCGGCCACGCGTACGGGCGGCGTCTCGGCCTATATAAGACGCGCACCAGCGTGCTCGGCGATCACACTCTCTCGTCGTCGTCCCTCCCTCTCCTCTCTCTCGCCGTCTCCACCCATGGCCGAGCGCTTCCCTGGTGACGGCGCGGCGGCGAACGGCTTCGGCCGCCGCCATCTCCACGAAGACGAGGCTCGCCTCCTTTACGAGGCCGGGTACCCGGTCCCGCCGGACATGCGGGTGCCCGGCGCGTGGAGGATCAGCGCCGGCGGCGTGCCGGCGGCGTGGAGGATCACACGCATCCGCGCGTCCCTGCCGCGGGCGGCGAGGGAGGGGCCACGGTACGTCCCCGACAGCCCGCTCTGGGAGCCGTACTTCCGCCGCCGTCACGCCGAGCAGCTCGAGGCCACCAACGGCGCCGTGCCCTCCGGCAGGCTCAACTCCAATGGCCGGCGCCGGTGGTGGGGCGTGCCCGGGCGCACATTGGAGGCCGTCCTCGAGTACATCGAGGGCGGCAACACGCCGCGCCTCGAGTACCCTGATCCCCCCTCCTTCTCACGCCGCCGGGGAAGCTCCTGGACCCCGAGGCGCATGGAGACCGGGGGGTCCTCCTCGTCGTCCGGCGGCTCTCCCTGCCTCCGCCCTACCAAGCCGGAGCCCCAGGACACGCCGGTCAGTGCCCGCACGCGCAGCTCCGGCGTCCGCATCGGCGCCAACGCCTCCCCACCCACCGGCCGCTTCGTCCTCGTCAAGCCCAAGCCGGAGCGCGGCCTCCCCGCGGAGTACGAGGAGATAGCCCGGCACGGCATCTCCGACGAGGACGCCCTGCGGTGGGCGCGGGATGACTACCTCCGCGACGAGATGGTCCGGCAGCGCCGGGCCCTGGAGGAGATCGCCGCCCGCAAGCGTGGGCGCGAGGACGAGCACGGCGTCGTGGTCCTCGACAGCGACGACGACGACGACGCCCCCGGACCGTCCAACCCGCCGCGCCAACCGGGGGAGGGATCCAGTAGGGACGGCGGAGGCGCAGGCGGGGCCGGCGACGACGACGACGACGGCGGCGGCGACTACACGCGGTTCTACCGCCTCCTCGGCATGTAGGCGGCGAGGCGGGCGGCGAGGCGGGCGGCGAGGGAGACGGCGGGGGTAGCCCGCGGAAGTTTTTTTCTTCTTTTGTAAAATATGTTTAAGTTTGAACGAACTCGCCGATATTTGCGTCAAATTTCAGTCGTGTTTGCGCCGTATTTGAATTTAAAAAAAAACGTGGGCGCCGCGACCGGGGGGCATCACGCCCCCAGTACGCGGTTTAGCGCCGGCTCGCCCCCAGGGGGCGATTTTTTGCCCCTCCTAGGGAGCCAACGGCTGGAGATGCCCTTAGACCAATACATGCTTTTCTCTAACTTTAGATATTTTCCAGAATAGTTTGCTTGGTCCTTCATATCTAAAGCTTGCATGTACCGTAGAAGCTCTACCTTATAATAATACTTGCTTGTGTAACATTTTGCATGGCATACTTCTAAATGGACAAGTACATGGGACGCCCAGCGTCAACGATGATGCAGACCATATGTTCAACTACAGCCCCATCCATTGCATCGACACAAAGGTATGCACTCTGTCTTGCTGAACATATATGGGCCTGATGCTTGATGTCCTTATGCCTGATGCATGTATCATGTGACATACACAGAATTAACTATGACATAGTTGCTTTGTTACGGTAGATGGCAAGATGAATAGTTAGTTTCTGTTTAATTCAATCATGCACCTGGTAGTTTAATAGGTACTATTGATTGAGTTGAATGCTAAGTTTGTCATATGTGCCAATTCAATTCCCATTTTTGATGAATAGCTATATTCTGGACAAGTAGAATGATATGGTTAATAATAATAATAAGTAGAATGATAATATACTGGTGTATCTTCACTTTTTATTTTAGAATAATAATAATAAGTTCTGCTACTAGTTGCTGTGTACTCCTAGTGCTGTAGTTGCTGTGTAGTAATACAGAAATATTACTGCTCAAATATGATGATCTGGGCTGCAGTGCACCTACAGTTTTCATTTCTATGATCAATTTAAACAGTTGCACATGTCAGTATATTGTATACTAAAAAAAATCCTAGCTAGTGAGAACATTTTAGTCACTCCTTGAACGCATACTGGTTAGTGTTAGTCATACTATTTATGTACATCTCATTTGCTGTCAATTATTGTTTATAAGTTGTTGGATCCCTCGTTGGCTACTATTTGATGTTCTGTACACATTCTTATTCTTATATGTTCATTCTTGTTTTTTGCACAGGTGAAGTGCGAATCCAAGTTCGAAGCTGTGAAGCATATCAACAAAGACTAGCATATTATGTGTTGTAAATGTAGGCAGTAGTAGGCTTATCTGGGCTGTAGTATACTGTAACGTTTCTAATAGACTAATGCCATGTTGTTTTGGACGAATTTCATTTGCTATTTGGATTGTTTGACATAATGATTGTGTATGTGATTTGAATATCCGTCAAATGGAAAGACAAGGGGGTCCAAGTTATAATGGTTGTTTGACAGATTTTGAAAATTTTGATGTATGGGATCAATTTTGTGATAAGCATGACAAGTGGGACCAATCTGATTGGTGGGACCAGTGGCAAAAAAAAGGACGAAAATAAAAAATCAGTAGACTGTAAAAGGCTGCATTTTAGAAAAAAGGCCGAATTAATGGCCCAAGCCCATGTAGCTAGCAAAAATTAACAAGAAAAAAATACATTAAAAAGGCTGAATTGTTGGGCTAGGCCCATATAGAAAACCGAATTGGACCGGGCTGAATCTTGTGCCACATCAGCTTGCCACGCTGGATGCCTACATGGCCTAGGGAGGTTGCTAGTGACCAAAAATTTGCTCGTGGAACCAACGACCTTTTACAGAAGGTCAATAATTTCAGTTTACGACCGCCAGCTTTTGACCTTCTGGTTTTGGTCACAAAAAGGTCGCAAATGAAAAACTTTGACCTTTCATAGACCAATAGTGAGGGTCACAAGTTGACATATTTCTTGTAGTGAGTTGTCGAAACAACCGTGTTCCGAAGGCCGCCGCGCAGCCACCAAATGAGGATGCAGGCACAACCCGAAGATGGAGGCAGACCCAGAGGAAATAAACATTAGTTGGGTGCTCGCCACGCCGACCAACCCCACCAATATCAAGATTTCCCGTGTCAAACATGTCGAGCGAGAAGACCATAACTCCTAGCTCTGTCGCCTACCATTGTGAAGACCCATTTTTCTTTTCTGATAACACGTCAATAGCAAACAAATATCTCTCCCGTTGCAACGCACGGGCATATTTGCTAGTCTCTTAAACACTTTATTGACCTTCAATACTATATATATTTTTGTATGAAAAATAATTGTGTGCAAGAAATTCAAATATTTATTGATTGGTTGATGCGGGATGGGATAAAACAGCTGAGGGCGACTTTGCTGCAGATGGTTTTGGGGATGGAAGGGAACAAAGGACGCCCGCCTAGATGGATCGTTGGACCTGGAGAGTAGTTTCTTAAGCATCCGAGTGACAAGTATTACATATAAGACTAATATGTGCGTATTATTTTGCGCTTGAATATGTATCAGGCTTTATCAAACTGATGAAGTATGGAATTTGGCCACAGTGCAACATGTAGACATGCCTACGTATATCAAGTGAGGTAAAAATTTTGCATCTGACGTAGGGGTTTGATTGCTATGTTATAGTTATCATACACAGGTGGTGGGATTGGTAATGCTTTTTGATTGGGGATGCACAGGTTCTGATAAACATAGCAGCAAGAGTTTCAAGAGAATCTAAGTGTTAGATGTTCGTAGATCTGACGAATATATATCAAAAAATTCGAAAGGCAACAACTCAAAGTGATCTAAATGCTTTAGTTCATGTAAAGGAATTACATCTACAAATAGAGCTGTTAAGAGAGATGCAAAGAGGAAATTAGGGAACTCAAAGTGGCATGGGGAGAGCATAGCTGGCTGACTTAGCAATCTTCATCCCTTCGGCTCATACAAGGGGGCAGGTTGGGGCAGCTGTCCTACTATTCAGCAGGAGATTAAGTTTGGGCAGGGGGGCATCGTACTTAACGGAAGTTTGGGCAGGGGGCAACGTAGATCTGTAAACAAATCTAGATCTGGGAGGAGATGAGAGTTGAGGAATGGGAGATCTGGAATTGGTAAATGAGTGGAAGAAGTACTGGTAGGTGGTTTGAGTGGATGGGCGTTGTGGCGAGGATGTGGTTTGAATGGTGATATCTGAGCAAAGAGGACAGCATCTTCCGGGGGGTCAGCCTCGTTGTTAAACATGACGATGCCGCCTATTAGGCTGTCAGCCCAACATTTGGACGGGTCCAGCTGTGCTGGCAATTTTGAGTGCTTCGGAGTTACCTTATCATCAGCATCATAAACTATAATGGAAATGACGAGTGGATGGTGAAATAAAGTACTAGATATTGCGATATTAATGAAAAGAACTGGATAAGCAGTGATAATTATGGACATACAATTTAGCCTGCTTTTCTTGACTGATGGAGTAAACTCATTCATAGTGTGGGAGGAACTGGCTCCCTGGAGTTTCCCCTTTGGTGCTGCCGATGTGGCACCTGGAATGATATGAAATTTGTTAACAATTTAAAAATGATTCATGCATGATGTTTATTAGCATACTAACCTTCAGACTTGGATTGTTGGTTGGATTGTTGGCACAAATTAGATAAAAGAGGGACTTCAGGTGGCTGGAGCTCTTGTGCAATGCATGCTGAACCACGAAGCGAGAAACATATGCAACTTTGGGAAAGAATTGACAACATGCTGTGGAGAAAGCGAGTATTCTCTTCATGAACAGAAAGCTTCAAAGCATTGCACGCTTTGAAGTACACTGCATTGTGCTGATTAAGGAGTATGCCAAGCTCAGAATGCGCCTATAGATAACCATGGGTTAGTTAATGGCTGAGACAAAAATAGGAAAGATGTTCTATTTAGGGGTTTAACAAACAAAAGGTTGAAATGTTCACCAAATTTGGGTAGTTATCTTTTAGGATGGTGGTGAATGCAACAGGTCTAGGGATGTGTGACACATATGAAGAAGTTCCAGCAGACTGTTGTTGAGGAGTGTGATTAATGGTAGGTTTTTTTAGCAGGATTGATTGGTTTCTTTGATGACGATGTGTTGGCTTCAGGCTTTCTGTCCCAAAGGGCACGCATGTAGCAAATATGGGTGTGGTGACGTACCTGTAAAAAATTTGGAAATAATTGCATGAGTATTTTGTCTGATTCGATTGCATGGATTGGTAAACTGCAGCAACACATACCTGGGCTACAGAGAAATCAGTCGGGCCAGGGCCAATTCTAGTGCAGTGTATGATCATTTTCCTGATCCTTGATTCATCAAAGCAGGAAATGGGTGGATATGAATTGTGTGGGAGGGTTAGCATGCCAAGGTCTAGGTTGTGTAGATAAAAAATCTGCATTTTCATTCATTTATAGATTATTAATGATTTGAGTAATCAAACATCAGAGTGAAATGTAATGGGTTCATATTAGTGAATACCTGGAAAAACAGGTGGCATCCCATCAAGTGAGTAACTGGCCTATTGTTCTGAATGTCTTGCTTCACCTTCCAGCAAGCTGCCAGTAAATCAGCAAATACATACTCACAAAATTTGAAGTCCACGATTTTATCCGTGTTGGCAATAGCAGCCCAGTAATCAATTACAAACACTCGTGCTTAGTAGACGGTGCGAGGATGTGGCCCATGGAATATATCACGAAGGCCATCTTGAAACAGTCAATCTCTAAATTACTGGCAGTTGACTCAGATAATTCTTTCATTAGAACTGCTTCAACATTCTTTAGCACTTTATTCCCTTTGTCAGACAAACAAAGAACAGATCTGAAGAACTGAACTGAACTTTCGGGTTGTTGATATTCAGGGCTATGAATGCCTATTGTCCACATGATATGCCAAAAACTTTGTGGATATCCTCCGGCCAGAATTTAATAGATCAATCATGAGATAGCTTGATGCATCTGTTCGGACCATCGACCATGCTCATGATCCATGTGCTAAATTTTAAATTAAGCCTAGGAATAGCGGGGAGACGCAACATGGCACCAAAACCAATTTCCACAACCAGTCTGTGTTTGAATTCGTTGAATGTAGAGATAAGAGCGCAAACTTTCTGAAGAGAGGTCCTGGATGTTGGGGTCGGGCAAGCGGGGTCAGTGGCAGCAAGGTCGACCGCGGGATGGTGCAGACCATCATCTTGGTCCATCGCGCGTGCTGTAAGATAAATATGTATGCAACATATTAGGACCGAGCGATGGAATCGGAGAAGAGGTTGAGGAAGGAAGGGAGGGGAGATGGATGGATTTGGGAATCTCACCGGACGGTGAGGACCGTGTGTTGCTAGAGCGGACAGCGTGCTTCAGATCCCTCCTCCCTGGATGAACACTGCTGAAGGAGGGGAGATTGGGGAGGGGGCGCGAAGAAGGGGCCGAGGAGGAGAGGAGAATGGATCTAGGGTTGTAACTGGAACAGAGCGGTGAGTGAAGAGATGGTGGTTGGGGGATGAAGAGCGTTGTGCTCTAGCAGGGTAGGTAAGTGAAGTGGGGAGAAGCAAGCTTTTGTCCGGGCGCTGATGAACAGTGAGCAGCACTGATTAATCAAATCGGCGTTTTTGGTTTGGGACGGAAGAGTAAGAACGTAATCTGCGTGATGCCCAACCAATCTAATTATCAGTACGGACAACTAGGCATGATAAAGCAGCAGCATGCAAAGATGGACAGCTATTTTTTGCACCGTATCGCGATGTCAGGGAGAGTTGGGGAGGAGTTAGATGGGTAAATGAGGGTGGGATAGGGTGCGGAACAGGTGTGGAGGAATCAAATACCAGAACAGCAACTGCAGAGAACGTTGTAATACGAAACGAGCAGACATAACTATATTAATAGGCAGGTGCGGATGAGCGGTGACATTCCAGGGACAGGTGTCCCAGGAACCATTGAGTATTTCCCATATAGCGAGGCCCTTATTCAAATGCTACACAAGTTATAGCGTGCTATATTTCAAAATAGCATTTACAAAAAAAAAATACCAAATATGTCCAGAAATGAAGTATTTCAATACCTTAAGACACCATCAGAGAGACATAATCTAGCCATAGATAGGAAGCATAAAATTTAAACACAATATCTAACTGTAGTCAATCTATTTGACATATAAACTCTGAACATTGTACATCTACCGCGCACAAACCACAAAGTAAACCTGTGCTGGCCTACCTTTATTCTAAACATTGATCTGCTACCTGAGTTAACATAGAACGAGCACAAAGCCTACTTGTGCTGACCCAATTTTTCGGAATTTTTTCATCATTTGAACGCTATAATGCTACACACTACAACGTTATAGTGCCCTGTAGCGCGCTAATTACGTGAATAGCGCCATAGCGGCCGAATTTGCGAAAATATAGGGTTTGCTTTCCGAATATACTATAACGGTGCTATAGCGTGGTTATATCGCGCTATTTTTTTCGTTGTGTAGGATATGGCTACGCTACATGCACATGACATATATAGCACGTGCGCCCATGAATTTAACCGGGACTTAGACTTAGGAAGCTGGGCTAATGCAACCGCAGCAACGATTTGGGGATGACTCGGTTGCATTTGAAGATAAAAGGAAAGGTTATTTGACTTGAAATAAAGTTCTATTTTACTAAAGGAAAATGTTGGCGTTCAACCGACTGATTTAAAGTAATAAACCGCGTGACCTGCATGCCATGGGTTATGGTGGGACCATGCACGAGCGCACCGCTTATCCTCGAGAGCCACTCGTTTTTTCCTACCTTTTCTCTTGTCTTCGTCTCCTACATCTATCATTCCTCATCTGTCCCCCAAGAGTAGCACACGCGACCCGCATTGCCTGCCGGTGCTAGACCTCGCCGTGCTTCCCATCGTCCTCAGCAGGACCACGCCAGAGCTTCTGTCCTAGCAACAACATGGGGAATCCATTTTTCGAGGCACCAGTTTTACATTCGTCGATGGAGGAGCTCCTCGATCTCTTCGCATGAGCAGTGGAAGCTGGGGACTCACCACTGGCACTGCAGCAACGACGATGGAGCGACAGGGTGCAACGGTGTTGTAAGGAGGGCGCGTCGACGCTGCACTGAAGTGTGCGGCCCGACAGGGCACGCGGTGAGTCTGGCGCCGTTGCATTGAACCACGTGGCGGCGCTAGAGCACCGTGGCGACGCTGCACTAAAGCATCACCGGTGGCGTTGTGTGCTGCGATGGAGCACCAATGCAGCGCGGTCACGACGTTGTCAGCATTGCAGTGAAGCATCACCTGTGGTGTCGGGTGCTGCGATGGAGCACCAATGCAGCGCCGTCACGCCGTTGTCAGCGCTGCAGTGAAGCATCACCTGTGGTGTCAGGTGCTGCGATGGAGTGCCATCGTGTCGGTGTTGTCGCTGCAATGAAGCATCGACGATGGTTACCATGCTGCAACGCAGCGCTCGACCGCGGCTCCGCTGCAGTGAAGCATCACTGACGGCGGCTGCTGCTACGATGGGGGCTTCGGCGGTGCTGTCGTTTCTACCGTGAAGCATCACCGGCGGCTACAAGTGCTCCGATGCGGCGCTCATCGGCGGCTCTATCGCGAGCTAGCAAACGGGCGTGGCTGTGATAATCTTACGTTGCAAATCGCAAAAGTTTATCGCAAGCGAGCGACCACGCGTGTCGAAGATGGCACGTGCATCCTACCGCTGAGATGTGACCGATCAGGCGGTTCTCCTCATGGCTTAATTCTAGATCAAATCAATCGGCTGATTTGTATTAGCCGCCTTTACTTAATGACAGAGGTGGGTAATTTTATTTAACATCAGGGTTTAAAATAAAATTACAAGGATGGATGGGCTGATGTATCAAATAGACGGTCAGATATTTCTAATTATTGTCGAAATTTATACGATCTTCCTCTTTTTTGATCCGTATTTTCCTTTTAGCACTACAGGAATCAGACACTTTGCCGCCAGTTAGTAGACGGCAACAGGTCCGACTGAATAGGCTACGGCAAAGCTCCAAAGGGCTTTGCCGTCCGCTGACCGACGGTAAAGAGCCTCGACGGCGCACGTGACAGTTCAGGCCCGTTAAGTGGTTAACAGCATGCTTTTCTGTCAGCCAGCAGACGGCAAAGGCCTTTGCATCTTTCTC
Organism: Triticum urartu; assembly: GCF_003073215.2. Taxonomy (NCBI): domain Eukaryota; kingdom Viridiplantae; phylum Streptophyta; class Magnoliopsida; order Poales; family Poaceae; genus Triticum; species Triticum urartu. Next base: position 14,105,771 of record NC_053028.1, read on the forward strand.
GTCTGCAAAGGCCTTTGTCGTCTGCTGGCTGATGGCAAATCAGCCAAATAGGCCAGCCCCCTACACCCAGGTTGCACAGGTAGCTGCCACGTGGCCACTTTGCCGTCCATTGGCGGACGGCAAATACCTTTGTCGTCATCCAGCGGACGGCAAAGCGGCTATATAGCCCCTGTTTTTCCTGTTTTTTTTTCTAAATTCATTCAATTTGACAGAATTTCACACACACACACACACACACACACACATATATATGAAATGTATATATATATACACATTTCAACATAATTTCAACAATCATACCAACAATACGTTTCAGTCAACATATACACATTTCCAACAACATGAACATATATATACAAGTTTCCAACAACATTTCCAACAAGTTTGCAACAAGTTTCGGTAAATAAAAAGGAAGCACAAGCACAAGTAAAAGTTTGCAACAAGTTTCCATCAATGCTAGTTGATTCCTCATCTCAAGCAGATCTACAAATTAGGAAAGATGAAAGTTAGAAGAAGAAGAAGACTAGCTAGAAGAAAAAGAAGAAGAAGAAAAAGAAGAAAAAGAAGAAGAAGAAGAAGAAGAAGAAGAAGAAGAAGAATGCTAAGGTAAGTAAAAATGCCATTTTTTAGCTAAGGTAGGTAAAAAATGCTAAGTGTGTAGGTCATTTTAGAGCTAAGCTAGGTAAATAGGTCATTCTGGAGTTAACCTACGTAGTTATGCCATTTTTTTAGCTAACTAAGCATATTTATTCATTTTGTAGGACAAAATGGTAAGTGTAGGTCATTTTAGAGCTATCCTAGTTAAAATTGATCATTTTGGAGCTAAGTAAGGTTATTTTGTCATTTTGGAGAAAAATAAACTAATTATACGATAGTTTGGGGCTAAATGAAGCAGCTAAGCTAATTATAGATCATTATTGAGCTATCCTAGGTTGTTCTGCCATTTTTACCGAAGTGCACCATTTATGTCAAAAATGAAGTAGCCAAGCTAATTATAGATCATTATTGAGCTATCCTAGGTTGTTATGCCATTTTTTACCTACTAGGAAAAGGGCCCGTGCGTTGCAACGGGAGAAAACAACATGAAATGCCCGTAGCCTAATAAGCATGGACCAAGATGCCCTCACAAGTCCATCTCCTCGGTGTTTTTTAAATGAGTAAAAATTACTCAAGGAGTAGGGGAACATTCAGAGTACATTCTATAGCATAGCTCTACCGGGACATCACCAATAACGAGTTTATCTTCCTTTGTTCTAGCTAGATCAACATTCTCACGGGCCAATTGACACTCCTGCCTCCTCGTGTCCTGGATGTGGGCAGTGACAAAGTTCTTTAGCACTGATTTGTTCTAATTGAGGATAGGAAACCATGTCCTCTATTTTAACATGCCATCTGACCCATCTAATCGCTTTTCTTCCACTTCACCCTCACCAGCGGTGACCACAGTGTTCACACGATAATAACATGTCTAAACATGGTCAATTGCAAGGAGATGAACTGAGCCACTGCCTAACATGCCTTCGATGGGTTGAGGAACAATGGTCATGGGACTCCGGTTTCGGACATACGGCACGAATAAGGGTTAGCTGGTTCAAGGAACATGCTAGCAGGACATAAAGCTGGAAGCGCCGCTACTTGAATCTCTCAAGAAACCCATGTGATTGCTCATTCCAATTCAGAAATCAGAAAGCCATCGCAAATCACCAATGTGTGTGTTGTTTTATCACAATCTGGTAACTAACAACTACGAAAAATGAAACCTCAATAAACAAAGGATGATTGCTTTGTTTGTAACATCATGAATTGCTTTGCTCATAGTTTTGTAAATCCAAGTGCACATATGCAGATAGAATAACATTGGAACATTCAATGAATCTAAACCAACTAAGAAAATGTATAGCAAAAGCATGCCTTTCAAGTGACAGTTAGCCTACAAATGTCATGTTCGGAGGTGAAACTGAGGAACCTTGGAGTCTTAGATGCAACTAAAAGGCTATAATATTCTGGTAAATTACCTTCTGTACAATTGAAAGGTGACCAATGAGCAAGGATACCCAGTTAAGAACAGGGCAAAGAGCTATTAATATAACACAAATAATCAAGAATAATTCAAACAACGTCTACTTCGTGGTAATTTTGATACCACCCTGCTTGCAGCAAGAATACCATTTTAAGTCAAGTTGTCAACATCTACATTTTTACCCATGACAAAATATATTTGGGAGTTGGCACAAAACTTCATAAAAAAATACGTTGAGCTGCCAATATAATACCTAACTGAGAGCTTGCAGGCTAAGAGCTTTGAGATCTCCATCAGTTAGGTCTACTGGAAGTTGTCTTCTGAGGTTCATACACAGAAAAGGAGTTCCAGTAGAAGATATGAACTGTAATGTCATTATTTTCATGTGGAAAAAAATCTTTAAGTTATCTGGTGAGCTGCGTAATTAAGAGTAATCTTAGTCCTGATGGTGTCTGTGGGATTACTTGTCGATTGTCGCAATCCAAGTAGCTCGTTGCATACTGAAGATTACCACAATGCAGCACATAGCAAAACATATTTTTCTCGATTGTAGTGCTATCGAATGGCTAAGGCTACTGAAAATACACACTATGTGCAGCTGCAAACACAACACAGTAATAGAAGTAATTTCGTCTATTCACTCTTGGCTCGGGACATAATGATTTTGACACAACTTCACACAGTGACATGGATTATGAACACAGTAATTCTGGAAGCTTTTTTTGTTTAGCAAATGCACGTAATTTTCATTGCAATGGTGCCGAATGTTGACGCATGATGATCTTCTAGCCAATGATTTTTTGTGCCATCTAAACTGAAAATGTGGAGAATAAAAGGGTTCAGAGATGATGAAAAATGCAATTTTACTCTTCATTACTTACAGCTATAGAATATTAAGCACACCATCATTAGTTTCATTTGATTCAGTTGTCCTGAAGTACTATTGATTTGCTCATCCATCTGCTAATTTTTAAGATTACTAACTTAATTATTAAAGGTTTCGTCAGAAATAAAATGTGTTCAGTGTGTATCAGTGCAGAAATTGCCCTGCTTCAGTTTGGCACCTATGAGTCGTTAGTAGCATTCCGACGCAATACTGCTGGCTTATCAGTAAACCTGAGAATATATGTGAAATTTACATCATACTGTATATAAATTCTGCTATTTTCTCCTCGGGCTAATCCATTCGTATTTTAGTTGCTGAATTCATGAAGGTTCATAACCATGTTTAACTTTAAACAAAGAACATCATAACCTTATTTATTACTGAGTTTGGTGAATGGTAGAATAATCCATGATCCGTCCATATCACAGATGCAAGTTACCAATGCATATATGATTTTATGCTGCTAAATAATTGTCAGCCACGCTCATAAGGCAAGTGAAAATGTCCAATAGCTTTTATTCCACAACTGATGTATTTCAAAGTCTAATTGCACATTGCTGTGAGTCCAAACTAACCAAGGTCTCGTCAATTCTAGGATTTAGAAAGTAGAAGCATGGGGCTAAGATATCAAAAGGCTTATTTTATTGTTTCAAAAGTTTCTAGATGACGGGGTAATATTTTCTACATATAGTCAAGAATTGTATGGAACAGGCTGATATATTCAAGAATTAAATAGAAGAACTTTTAGAGGCTGTTCAATGGCCTCCCTTGAGGGGAGTGTTAGAAATTTGGGGTTTGTGGTCTACCCCCTATTCCTCTGCGCTTATCCGTGGTGCCGCTCACAATTTGCATTTCTAAGGCTACCGTGTTCTGCAGAAGCTACCGCAGGCTTGTGGGATTCCTCAGGCTTGTAGATGAGTAGATCCACGCAGCGCACTCCAGCGTCCATGTAGCACACAGCAGATGAATCGGCCGGTCGATCGTGGTAACCCAGCGAGAAGCATGGGTGGCAGATCGATGTGATAGCTTGTGGCGGTCTTAATCAGACCGGCGGCAGAGTACGCAACAGATCAGAGCTACAACGATGTCGTAGTTGCACAGCGGATGGCAGCCGAACCTTGCACATGATGCTACCCCCTAAATTTCTAACAGGGAGCACGCAAAGCAGGCCGGCATTCCTGCGAAGTCGATGTTCAAAATGCTGATATGATTTTCGGACAGAGAAATGGTTTCATATGGCTTGAGGTGCTCATGTTCTTACCTCTTGGACACTGCAGCAGAAACAACATTGGAGGTTGCAGCAAGGGACCTCCTCTCGGCAGCCTCTACCGCGTCCATAACTTTATTTGTCACAGGAAGAAGGCAAACTATGTAATGTACTGAAAGATTTGCTCATCACGGCAAGGTCCCATTGGTGTTTCCAGGGCGCTGCTGTACTCACTGATGGCGTCAAGAGAGGATAAAAACGACCTCGCCGGGGCGGTGGTGAGGAGGGCTTTCCCTTGGTTGGAACGAAGTAGCGGCGCCGCCGTGGACCCTGTCACCGAGATGACCGTTTCCAGGAATGTCTTCCTCAACTTCTCCATCATCTCCTACAGCTTCCGCACCCTAAGCAACCAAGATCAGTAATGATAAATGAGTGATGAATAAGAAAAAATTCAGACAAGGAGCAAAGTGATATGGTTATTTGAGTTCCTACCTATTGAGGCTCTTATATATTGACTCATCCACGCTTCCCCAGACCTGCCTGGCTGTTCCCGTCAACTCCGCCGGTGCCGCTCACTACCGGACTCGCGGTCTATGCCTACGGCCAGGGGCCGTCGGCATAGGTCCATTGCCGTCGGCATAGACCCGTCGGCGTAGATATCGTCAGCGTAGTCTTGTCAGACCGTCGGCGTAGTATAGCCGTCGGCATAGGGCCCCATGCCGACGGCCTGGGGCAGCCGTCGGCATAGTTTAGCCGTTGGCAGTGTTTTTCCGTCTGACGGCAACGGACGGCGCCGTCAAAAGCGCTGACGAGTCATGGGACGCCACGTGGAAGAGGTACGCCGACGGCTTGGCCGTCGGCATAGGTAGAGATCTATGCCGACGGCCTAGCCGTCGGCGTACCTCTGCCATGTGGCGTCCTATGGTGCTCCTGGTGGCAGTGCTATGCCTACGGCAAAGCCGTCGGCATAGATGGAAATCTATGCCGACGGCTTTGCCGTAGGCATAGCACTGCCACGTGTCTTTCCCTGGTTTCTCCTGGCGGCAGGTCTATGCCTACGGCAAAGCCGTCGGCATAGATTTCCATCTAATCCGACGGCTTTGCCGCAGGCATAGATCTGCCACGTGGCAAGCCCTGGTAACTCCATGGCTTATATATGCCGACGGCTTTGCCGTAGGCATAGTTTTTTTCCCCTGTTTTATCTTTTTCAGTTCATTTGATAGCATTTCAAAGCAGAATAATATGGAATTATGCAGAAATATGACAGTTCATCATCTAAACATAATCAAGTTCATCATCATCGTCTAAACATAGTCAAGTTCATCATCATCATCTAAAGATCATCACCGGCGGAAGTTCATGAACATAAAAGTAGTGCAAGACATGGAACATCATAAAAGTAGCAACATGAAAGGCATGGCACGACGGCCACATGCACGGAATCATCATCGACATCAAGCAAGACCACCTCCGCCAAAACCACCAAGACCACCTCCGCCAAAACCACCACCACCAAGACCATCTCCGCCAAAACCGCCACCGCGACCACCATCACTCTGCCAGATCGGAGTGACTGGGGTCGACGGAGCAGGAGTCGAGCCACCGGTCCCCTACATGTTTCAGAAAATATTCTAACGGTAAATATGATATGATAGTGTTGAATGAACGAGAACTAGTTTGCCAGTAGTTAGGCGAATGTACTAACCGGACCATCACTTCCTAGTGCCACCCATTCATTGAACGTGGGCACGTGTGGGGGTTCTCCCGCAGGTGGTAGTGGGGGTCCCATTTGTGGTGGATCCGTGCGGTTACTCCAAGACGCTAACATAGCTTGAATGTTAGTTAAACAAGCAAACTAGAAGATCAGAAGGAATGAAAGTGCAAAAATTTAGCTTGGTTTTAAGAGGGCAAAACTAACCGTCATCATCTGACGGTTGTAATCATTGTTTGCCTTCACTCGTTTCAAGTACTCCCGCACCTCGAGATTCCTATGCTCGACAAACTCCTTATATGCCAACATAATTTAGGTTGTTTCTAAGTGAGAAATGCTAAAAATAAACTGAGAATGCTAGAGAGAAAAAGATAAAGAGGAAGTACTTACAGCATGCTTGCGGGCTAAGGGAGTCTGTGAACGCCCCGTACTCTCTAACCGGCTCGGGTTGGTAGCCCGAAGCTGTGTGTATGAGATCGAAGGAGTGATCAAGCCATCGAAACACGGATACTGGCCATTCTTCTTCCCCTGGATGGCCACCACCGCCGTGTCGTCGATCTGAGACTGGGCGACCTCAGCAACAGGAACATCCGGATGCAACTCCTGATAGTGATGAGTGTAAGACCCCAGGTGCTCCTCGGTCTTGCCGTAGTACTGGCTCTCGCCCTCCTTGCGATGACTCCACTCGCGGGCCAGTTTCCACGACTCCATGTCTGAGAGCGGCCTCTTCAACTTGTCCTCCTGCAACGTCAAACAGAAGTTAGCCATACATAAGAACATGACGGTAAAGAAGAACAAAAATGCACATAGATATACCTTCATGGCCTTGAAGCCCCAGTGGTTCCTGTTTCCTTGGCCGTGTGTCCCGTCGTTTCCACGGTTAGCCACCTATCCACCAAACTCGCCCATCCGTCATGCCTTCCATAGCACCAACGAGGAACAACCTATGCAAATTTTGGAAGCATGACATGTGAGCACGAAACATATAGTTGACTGCTTGAAACAATGAAAAGTTAGTAATAGTTACCATCATGAACTGCTCCCTGTTCAAGGTAAGTCGTTGCTTCTGCGCTTGAGTTTTGGTCATCTTTTGGTGCAGGTAGATGTGGTAGTACTGCGAGACGGCAACCCAGCACACCTCGTACTGCAACTGGCGAGCTTTCTTCTTTGCAGCCGCAAGCAAGACCACGTTGGCTCTGGCCTTGTGCTCGTCAAGAACTCTATAGAGTTGCTGCAATCATGCATAAACCAGAAGCAAACAAGGCATGAGTTGAGTGATTCAATGATAAACTATGAACGAAACTGAAGACAAGTGATTCATAAGAGAACTTACCCAAAATTTGGTGATCACGGCCTTAGCGGCCGTCCCGTACTCCGCGTTGCTGCAAGCCTCGTAGTGGGCCCAGCTCGTGGCCAAAACCCGCAGCTTCGGTTCCCTGTCTGGCCGCGGGCAGAATAGGCGAGGCCAAAACTCCTTCAACAGGACAGTGAGAAGGCCGTTCGGTTTACGACCCTTTCCGCGAAGGATCCAGTTTCTGCAAAAGAATAAAAGGATTGCCATGTGTACAATAAGAAAATGTTGTCATGTGTTGAAAATATGATTGAGAGGCACTTACTCTGTCCCCACAGGTTCAATGAGCCACTTGTGCTCCTCGATAGAAGGTGGCGTAAGTAGTCCGGCATTACCACGCAGCCACCCCTGCGGAGCACCCGGTGGCAAGTCACCCCACAACTCGGGATCAACCTCCCCTCCACCACCCTCCTCACCCTCCTCCTCACCCTCCTCCTCGCCCTCCTCCTCCTCACCCTCCTCCTCCTCACCCTCCTCCTCCTCGCCATCAGGAACATACTCCTCCTCCTCAGACTCAGAAGGTGCCTCTGTATAGGAGGGCATCGAAGAAGACCCTCCTATTTCGGACACGGCCCGGATTTTTTTGCCCCGGCTCCCTCTCCCCCCACCTCCTCCTCCTCTAGGGGCTCTCCCCCCACCTCCTCCTCCTCTAGGGGCTCTCCCCCCACCGCCTCCTCCTATAGGGTCTCCTCCCCCGACCCCTCCACCTCCCCGTGAGGTGTCATCCTCGCGTAGTCAGGAGGGAACCTTGTGGGCTCCTCCACTCCGAGTAAGTCCTTTGAATTTACTGAGGAAACTGGCGCCGCTGGACTTGCCCATGATTAGCAAACCTGCATTGAGAAGAGAATAAACAATTAGTAAGGATATCAATTAAACAAGCATACAGGAAAAACATTAATAGCAGAATAGCACATTAAGCATACTATTGTAATGATCATTAAAAGAACTTACATTTTCTAGAACCCATATGAATCATCACTATTGTAATCTATTTGTGGACCGGTCTCATCATCACTATCACGCATATCTTCTTCGTTGTCTGACGGAGGTGGAGGCTCTTCCTCGTCGTCAGCATCTTCATTTAACTTTTCAAGCATAATTATGTCTCATTGATTCACAACTGCCTCACCATCAATCCGTGCATCATCGTCGTTTGGGTCCAGGTCAACATAACCCAAGTCATCATCCTCGTTGTTTCGGACCACGTCATCATGTTCCTCTTGATAGAACACTCCCTCGTATGTCATGGGGTTTATGTTGTAGTAATCATCATCATTCGGGTCCGATAGCTTACCATGTGGCGACACCTTGAACACAACTTCCCAACCCTTTAGGTACTCTTTCTGGCATGGGTAAGGCAGATAATATACTTGTGTGGCCTGGGTAGCGGCGATAAAGAGATCAGCTCTGGCATAGATGGTTGATGGTTTAACTTCCACTAAACCAACAGAAGGCGTATGTCTCAGACCCTTTTTGGGGTCGAACCATCGGCATTTGAACACAGTGAGACTTAGGTGTTCGCGGCCACGTTTGAATGTAAGCTCGTATATTTTTCCTACCCTTCCGTAGTAATCTACTTTATTATCTCCTTCAGTGAAGACTCCGGTATTTATGGTTTTGGGATTAGGCCGACTGTTCTGGTGCTCCTCTGTGTGGAAGCGATACCCATTCACATCATACTTTTGGCATGTCATGACTGTAGGGTCAAAACCCATGGAAACCCATCTCAATTCTTCATCCATTGATTCGGTCGGATCATTTCCCTACAAGTTTAATTGAAATTATAGGGTGCATGAGTTTAATTGAAATTATAGGGTGCATGAGTTTAATTGAAATAGGTAATAGGGAAGTGTGAAAAATTACTTTTTCCATGAACCACGCAACGAAATTTTTCCTTCCATCAGCACCCTTCCGGAGAAGAGCAAGTGCCTCCGCTTCAGTAGGAGGCAGCATTCCCGTCCATTCTTCTTCAACGAATCAACTACAATAAGAAAAGCGGTATAGGAACTAGGCAAAGTGAACATAACGAATTGACTAAAAGAATGGCGCAAAGGTATTACCTCATCCACTCATCCTCAACTTCCTTGATGTTGTGCAAGATATAGAACATGACATCCTCCCACTCATCTCGTGGCATGAGATAAGGTGTCGAGCATCCAGCCCTGCCACCTTGCCCGATGAATAGAGGCAACTTGGGTTTATACTTGGGTTCTTTTGTATTGTATCGAGACACCTTATTGTGTAACGTGGGAACATGGTCCGGATAGTAGGTTGTCCTGAGGTCTGCCACCTCCTCAGCTATGGAAGCTTCAATCTTAGCTTTGTTTCCACATTTCTGTCTCAGATGCTTGTTCTGTCTCTCAGGGCCATACTGCCAACGATTCCGCACAGGCCCCCCCAACAATACCTCATTCGCGAGGTGCAAAATGAGATGTGTCGTCGGAGTAAAGAAGCCTGGCGGGAAGATCTTCTCTAGCTTGCATATCAACTCCGGCGCCTTCTTATGCATTTCTTTTATCTTCTCAGGACATACTACTTTAGCACAAAGCATGCGGAAGAAATGGCTTAACTCCGCAAGCACACGCCAGACACGCTCGGGAACATAGCCCCGAACCATCACCGGCATAATCCGCTCAATCCATACATGATAGTCATGACTCTTGAGCCCGGTCACTCTGCCCGTTGAAAGATTGACCCCCTTACTTATATTCAGTGCATAACCATGAGTGAACTTCACGACGTGTTTCAGCCACTTGAATGCCTCCATCTTATGATCCTTTTTAAGTACGAAGTCAGCATCTGGCTTGAACCAAGATTTTCGACTGCCTGTGGGAGGCTGCATGTGTAGACGTGGTCTATCACAAATATTCTGTTGATCGGCTCTAGCATTAACATTATCCTTTGTCTTATCAGGAATATTGAGGATCGTGCGAAAAAGGGACTCTGCGACATTCTTTTTGGTGTGCTTCACGTCGATGTTGTATGGAACTTTGAGGTCCTTAAAATAGGGAAGCTGCGTGAAGGGGGTAATGTGAGTCCAGTTGTGCGTCTCACCATATCCTTCAAAACATTTTTTCCCTTTACCTTTTCCTTTGCCCTCATCCTCGTCTTCGCCTATGGCTTTGCCTTTGCCTTTGCCTTTCCCTTCACCGGCAGGCTTAAGAGCTTTCAGCTGAGCAAGCACATCCGCACCAGAAAACGTTGGAATCTCGTCTACTTCATGGACAACTTTGCCTTTTGTGAAGTTCTTCTTGTCTTCCCTATCAGGATGGTCTGGAGGGAGGAACTGTCGATGCAGGTCAAAGGCAGCATATTTGCCACCCTTCTTCAGCCAAATGAAAATCAAGGCCTGCATGCACACTGGGCAAGGCATCTTTCCACTTGTACACCATCCGCAGAACCGGGCATAGCCGGGAAAGTCATGCATGCAATATTGTAGCCAAACTTTCATTAAGAAATTTTTCTGTAGATGTCGGTCGTATGTCAACCACGGGAAGTACCAAGAATGGTGCAAATCATCCACCAAAGGCTGCAGAAACACACTCAAATTCTTCCTCGGATATTCAGGCCCCGGAATTATAAGCGACAAGAACATGGTCTTGCGTTGCATTATGGCGCCGGGAGGGAGATTGAGCGGAATAACAAATACGGGCCAGTAGCTGTATGGATTAGACGACATACCATATGGATTGAACCCATCACCTGTTATAGCAATTCTGACATTCCCAGCCTCGGCTGCTTCCTCCGGGTACTCTATATCGAATGACCTCCATGCTTCACCTTCTGATGGATGTACAATTTTTTTTGGATTGTACCTTTTCCCTTCCTTGTGCCACTTCATCATTTTGGCAGACTCCTCGGTGATGAAAAGGCGCCGCAGTCTTTTTATAAAATCAAGATACCGAAGAACCTTCACAGGGATTTTTAGCTGCTGCTTTTGAACATGCTTATCGACCACCTCAATATACCGAGAGGAACCGCACTTCCTACAGTACTTGTCATCCGCATACTCATGCCTAAACAAAAGGCAATTCTTTGGACAAACATGTATTTTCTCATAGTCCATGGAGAGCGCCTTCATGATTTTCTTCGTAGCATACATGGTTTTCGGCAGTTCATGGCCCTCATAAGATTATCGGCATATTAAAGTTGGGCATAAATCCATTCGTGCGAAGGTGCTTAGTCATCTCACTCTTATCTCTGCGGATACATCTCTTACATTTGGCACACGGGCATTCTGGCACCATCCTCATTGGACTATGGAATATCTCTTTCAAAAACACATCAGTTTTCTCGACCCACTCTGTTGTTACTTGATTCCGACGGAAAAACCCACTATACATCCACTGATTATCTGTCATCTCTTCTTTATTGGAAGCCACACAACAAAATTAAGGATTCATTTAAATTACTCACATCAATATTTTATTTTTTACAAGGTTGACGAGAAACGACATTTAATCCACCTACATCTCTAATAGGTAAAGATGGGTCCTAATCTCACTCGAGAATGTGTAGATTGAGTACGTTGTCCATGCTCTACCCCATTCCGAGACAAAATTTCGGCAGCACCTCCCCGCTGTTCTCCGAATACACGTCTCGGCATAATGCCGAGAGAATGTGCATCCGGAGAACAACAGGGAGGGACCGCCGAAATCCTGTCTCGGAACGGGGTAGAGCATGAACAACATACCCAATCTACACATCCTCGGGCTGTCCGTGGAAAGCGCTGGACAATCCGAAAGAGCTGCGGTGATAAATATGCAATTGAATACTTATTTATCGATGCAACCCTTTCGGACGGGAGACCTAGGTTACGCGACTTGTTGTAAAAATTTAATCTAGTGACATGGGAAAAAAAGTGGACGAGGTCATGGAATTGTTGCTCACCCTCCGATGTAGTCGATCAAAGGAGAGGGACGATCGTGGACCAACACCTCCAACGTCAACGATCACTCCACGAAGATGGAACACCACAAATCCTGTTAATCACACCGAGTGAAAAAAATTAGGTCGTCACCTCACATTAAGCATTGACACAACATTATGAATGAACATGAAACAACATGTCAAATTGTAAAAAAAAAAACTTCATTAAGTATTTTAGAAACCAAGTGCCTCGAATTGCTTCTTATATACGAATCAACATTACCAAAACACTAACTTGACCAATATCCATCCATCTATCACAAACTTGCCCAACATCTAATTCATCTATATTCACAAACTTAGTAAAAACTATCTAGTATGTATCTAAATAATTGATCTCTTTGCGCTCCATCTAGTGTAATTTTCTCCTGTCCTTTTGCTCTTCGGTCGTGTTACACATCACCACTTACAATAATTGGCACAACTTGAACACTAATGACACCATCACTGTGTCTGAGTTGACAAATACTATGGACAAGAAGAGAAATAACAGTACCAAAGCATATCATTATTCATTTAACCTAATCACAATTAGTACAACTTGATGTGTACGTCAAGACTGCTGGACATGGACAGCTCCATGGACCTCCATACACGTCTGCTTCTTGGCCTACCATCACCATTTATTACCTATTTATTTTTCATGTTGTTCTTGACAACTCTGTATATATTTTTCTATAAAATCGCTGCAATTTGTTATTTTGCAGCCTTTTTTTGCTGTCATAAATTTTTTAGTGGAGTGCCCTGATAATGACATGGCTCTGTGTTTGCAAGGTGCCACAATGTTTTCCATTCAAAACCAATGGAAAAACACCCATCCAAGTTTCCAGAATGGCAGCATATTTGCAGAATGAAACAGAAGCAGTACCACAAAGGTGTCATAGATGGCTTTGCCACAATGGTACACTGAAGTGAAATTAGCAGCAGCATACAGATTACACTAGGGAGTTTTTATTTCACTCTACACAATCACAAGACCATCTACATGGATACATGCGTATGTATCTAAATATTCATCCATCTATCTATTCACCTAGCATCCATCCATCTATCTAGCATCAATCTGTACATGCATATATCCATTCATTACATATATATCCATCTATGTAAAAAACAGTAACAAATTGCAAAAAATTGAAAAAAAGCTCACCTTGTTGGCCGCCGGTGCAGCGGGCAGTAGGGAGGCCGGGGGGCAGCCACCGGGGAAGGGTGGACAGGGCCGGCCGGGGCGCAGCAGGGCATCGGCAGAGGGGGGCCTCCTAGCTCCGGCGCCCCCCTAGCACGGGGTCGGGGCAGGACACAGGGAGGGCGCGGGGTTGGGTACGGGTGTGGATGGCGCCGGTGAGAGGTGGCGGGGGGACGAGGGTGGTAGTGGGGTGACGGGGCGGAGAGTGGCGTGGTCGCGGCGGCGCGGAGACGAGGTGGCGTCGGCGGCGCGAGAAGGGCCAGGGGATGTAGGCGGGGAGGGGGGAGGGGCGAGGGAAGGGGAGTGGCGCGGGTGGAGCGGCGGCGGGCGGGCGGGCGGCGGGGGGCGGCGGGGAGCGGCGGCGGCGGCGCGGGTCGGGCTCTGGGGTCGGGGAAGAATGAGTGGTGAGGGGGTGACCGGGGATGGATAAGGGCAACTATGCCGACGGCTAAGCCCTCGGCATATGTAGTGATGCCACGTGGCGCCTATGCCGACGGCTTAGCCGTAGGCATAGTTTTTTTAATGTTTTTAATAGTTTATATTTTTTATTCTTTATGTTTTTTATTTCATATAAATTTTTTGATGTTTTTTATAGTTATATTTTTCCTTTTTATGTTTTTTTATGTATTATTATTTCATATGGATTTTTTATGTTTTTTTAACGCCGCTCGGCCCTCTCCTCTCCCGGAACCACACAGAGGGGAGGGGAGGGGAGGCGCCGAACTTGAGTAGCTTCGTCCGCCGAGGCCGTGGCCTGGTCGCGGGTCTGGGAGCGCATGGGCGCCGCCTCGCGTGCTCGATCTGGAGCTTAGTAGGTCAGGTGACTGAAGGGGGAGGGGGTCGTCGACGGGGGGGGGGGGGGGGGGGGGGGGGGGGGGGGGGGGGGGCAGATCCAAGTCCGTCGGAGGGAGATGCTTCGCGCGGGGACACCTGGGAGCAACATCCGGGCCAAACCACAGCTACATCCCCTCCGTGTAGACCCGACGCCTCCGTTCCCCCCATCCAGGTGCGGGCGGCGGCGCCGTCCGTGAGGGGGGGCACACCCCGGAGATGCGTGCCGGGCGTTTGCAACCACAACAACAATTCCAGACTTGTGAGAGGCCGCCTACGCAAGATTTGGCGGCATGCTAGCCCCCGGAGGCCGCCGGCCACAGTCGTAGACGCGCGAAGAGCAATCCGCGTAGAGGGAATTGTTCGGATACTTCTCCATCATGAAAATTTATGAAAAAATTACCATCAGTCCTATAGCACATGTGCCCACGTCGTGTAAAAAACTCATGACTTTATCCCCCTTCGAGTATTTAATAATATTCACGCCGCATCGTTACCGCAGAACGTCTACTACCGTGTCATCGCCGTCCGTGAGGGGGGCCACACCCCGGAGACGCGTGCCGCCTCTTCGGACATGCCATCACACCACCCCGCATGTATGAGGGCCCGATGCGACGCTCCGGTGGCATTGCTACCCCTAGGGCCCCCGTCCCGCCTAACCCTATAGTGTTTGACCACGAGATCTAGCCCTTTGACTTTGCACGGACGGGCTTTGACCAATGGACCTCTCCACCCGGTTGTGTTAGGTCAGCCCATAGGAACATTTTGGAGCAACATCCGGGCCAGACCCATAGCAAGATCCCGTCCGTGTAGACCCGACGCGTCCGTTTCCCCACTCCAGGTGCCGGCGGTGGCGCCGTCCGTGAGAGGGGCCAAACCCCGGAGACGCGTGCCACCTTTTCGGACATGCCACCACACCACCCCGCATGTATGAGGGGCCAGTGCGACGCTCCGGTGGCATTGCTACCGCCTCAGGGCCCCCGTCCCACCTAACCCTGTAGCATTTGACCACGGGATCTAGCCCTTTGACTTTGCACGGACGGGCTTTGACCAGTGGACCTCTCCATCCGGTTATGTCAGGTCAGCTCAGAGGGACACCTGGGAGCAACATCCGGGCCAAACCGACAGCTACATCCCCTCCGTGTAGACCCGATGCGTCCGTTTTCCCCCTCCAGGTGCCGGCGGCGGCGCCGTCCGTTAGGGGGGCCACGCCCCGGAGATGCGTGCCGCCACTTCGAACATGCCACAACACCACCCGGTTGTGGTAGGTCATCCCATAGAAAACACTTGAGAGCAACGTCCCCTCCGTATAGACCCGATGCGGCTGTTTCCGCCCTCCAGATGCTGGCGGCGGCGCCGTCCGTGAGGTGGGCACACCGCGGACGTGAGGGGGTCACACTCCGGAGATGGGTGCCGGGCGTTTGCAACCGCCACTCAACTTCTGTCGCATAGCTGTTTTTGATTTTAATAAAATTGAAGGACCTATATTCAAAAGAACATGACAACATATTATTAATGTGCTCGAAAAAAATACAAACTATATATATATTCATAATCTATGGAAAAAATTACAAACTACATGTATATTCATATAGTACATAAAAAAGCATGAAAACATATTTTTTTAAAAGCATAAAAACATATGTAAAAAAAAGCATAAAAACATATGCAAAAAAAACATTTGTAAAAAAAGCATAAAAACATATGCAAAAAAAAGTATGTAAAAAAATAGCTATGCCGACGGCAAAGCCGTCGGCATAGATAAGGCAGGGTTCTGGTGGGCGCCGTGCCGTGGATCGGTGACGTGGCAACTATGTCGACGGGTGCCGTCGGCATACCTACGCCGCGGACCGGTGACGTGGCATGCGGAGATATGCCGACGGCCGCCCGTCCCGACCGTCGGCATAGGTTTGACGGCGTTAGCCGCTAGTCACGGGCGGGGTCGCCAGGCCCACAGTTATACCGACGGCTGATTTATGCCGACGGCTGCTGTCGGCATGTCTGCGCCTAGGTCGACGGCCGTTCTGTGCCGACGGCCGCCGTCGGCATAGATCCATGTAACCCGACGACCATTGTAAGCCGACGGCCAGGACTTGGCTGTCGGCATATCTCAAACTAGGCCGACGGCAGCCATAGGCATAGGTTTGGCCGTCGGTGTAGGCCCGTTTTCCGGTAGTGGCTAAAGCATTGGCTTGAGCCCCGGCTGTTTGAGGAGTAATCAAGTTGGCTCCCATTAAAACCTGCACGGCAGTGGGTTCAGAGCAATTGCCTTGTACTAAGAAAATACAGGGATTGAGCAGACCGGAGCAGTACATACCTGGCTGCGTAGGCCTCGTACATATGAACATGCCTTTGACGAGGTAGGTGATGCCCGCGCCGATGGCCTTGGAGAGCACGCCGTTGTAGCTCTCCACCCTCGGCGACAAGTCGTTTCAGTACCGTCCACCCACGCCGACGCCGATGGGGGCAGCCTTTAGCCCCCAGACGGAGCGGGAGGCGTGGAGAAGCAGGGACCTGAGGGGCGCGTCGAAGGACGACAGCAGCGTGGCTTCCACAACACCGTTGTTGAGGAGGGCGCCGTCCTTGTCCGGCAGCTTGAAGAGGTAGTGCAGACGGTCAAGCTTCATAACGGGCTCCTACTCGTACGCAAGCGACCGGCCGAGGTCGCTGCTGAGGCACACCACGGTGGTCATTGCCACATCGTCCTTGAACATCCCCAACGACGCTCGACCAAGAAATCTAATCCAATCTAGTGACGTATACGTGAGGATGGAGGTGGAGGTGGCTGCGTCAACACGGAGATCCAGGGGCGTGGAGCCATCGTAGCGGCCATGGGCGGGCGCGAGGCCACGGTGAGCGCGGGCGGATCGGGAGGAAGCTCCTACCTCCAAGACCGGCAGACGGCAAGTCAGGTCAAAACGCAGGCGTGCGAGTCAAGGCCAGGGCGATGAGATCGACTCGAAAACAAATATGTATGGAAAGATGACATCGTGGTGGCCTGTATCCTTGTTGGATTTATTCCCGCAACGTTTTTTTCTCTTATACAAGTGTCTAGATATACTATTAAATCTTAGCTGTTAATCTACATAAAACTAACGGATATAAAGAGATCACTTATGGAGAACTATGAAAGGTTTCATCCTTTAATATTAGGTATGGAAGTGTGCTAATTATGTCATAAATGATGTATCTAAGATAATTATAGATCATTATTGAGCTATCCTAGGTAGTTATGCCATTTTTCCCTAAGTGCGCTAATTATGTCATAAAAGAAGTAGCTAATCTAATTATAGATCATTATTGAGCTATGCTAGGTTGTTATGCCATTTTTTACCTAAGTGAGCTAATTATGTCATAAATGAACTAGCTAAGCTAGCTATAGATCATTATTGAGCTATCCTAGGTTGTTATGCCATTTTCTAGCTAACAAAGCATTTGTTAAGCAAAACACTTGGGAAAACTTACCATAATCCGGAAGGTGAAGGACTAGTCGGAGTTGCGGCACCGCGAGACGGAGAAGGATCGGTAGATCCTTTGTGGGAGGCGTGCTGAACAAAAGATGATTTGCAATATTTAGTTAGCATGATGCAACTGAAATGTGAATACCAGTAACTAATGACCATTCAAATGAAACTAGCCGTGTCCGCTATAGCAATCTGTGGCATCGGCGGAGGGGTCGGGCCGGTTTTCTCGCACACGGTGTCGGTGTCAAAACCGGCGGATCTCGGGTAGGGGGTCCCAAACTATGCGTCTAAGGCGGATGGTAACAGGAGGCGGGGGACACGATGTTTACCCAGGTTTGGGCCCTCTCGATGGAGGTAATACCCTACTTCCTGCTTGATTAATCTTGATGATATGAGTATTACAAGAGTTGATCTACCACGAGATCGTAGAGGCTAAACCCTAGAAGCTAGCCTATGGTATGATTGTTGTTGTCCTACGGACTAAACCCTCCGGTTTATATAGACACCGGAGGGGGCTAGGGTTACACAGAGTCGGTTACAAGGGAGGAGATCTACATATCCGTATTGCCAAGCTTTCCTTCCACGCCAAGGAGAGTCCCATCCGGACACGGGACAAAGTCTTCAATCTTGTATCTTCATAGTCCAATAGTACGGCTGTCCAAGGACCCCCTAATCCAGGACTCCCTCAGTAGCCCCTGAACCAGGCTTCAATGACGATGAGTCCGGCGCGTAGATTGTCTTCGGCTTGCAAGGCGGATTCTTCCTCCAAATACTCCATAGAAGGTTTTGAACACAAGAATAGTGTCCGACTCTGCAAAACAAATTTCACATACCCCCGTAGAGAGAATAATATTTCCACAAATCTAATCTGCTGACAACTTTTCATAGCGTGACATCACACCACGGCTTGGTCATTATCCAAATCGTTTTTCTCAATCAGCCTGCCACTGCACGTTTCACGAGGCCGTTTTATTGGCACGTCTTGTCGAAGCAGAGATCGTGTTCCCCTTATCATGGGATTCTCATCAATACGGATATGGGTAACCAAATCATGCCCGTTGGTATGACTCCTCGATTTTAGGCAAGTTCCAAACGGCCACGCGGAGGACGCTTGATATTCACCCTCTTTATAAAGAGGCCACGACCTGTCCTTTTCTTCTCGCACTCAATCGAATCCTTCCCCTACCTCGAGTTCCAACACCTAAGGCTCAGGCTAGGCGCTTCGGACCTTCAATCATGTCCGGGTCCAACCATCACGGTCAGTGGATGCCCTCCTGCGTCACAGAGGAGGACATTAAGTATTTAAGAGAAGCCAGGTATCTGACCACCGAAATCTCGCACAGGCTACCACTACTAGGGAAAAGCTTATACACAGACGGTTACTAGCAGCGCGGGTTTATATCCCTCGCTACTGCTACTTACTAGTAGCACGGGTTTTTAACCCTCGCTACTACTAAGTTGATAGCATTAGCGCCGGTTTTTAACCCTCGCTACTACTAAGAGGTCTCTACCATGCCCCGCGGGACATGCCATAGTAGTAGCGCGGGTTTTTAACCCTCGCTACTACTAAGTCGATAGCAGTATCGCTGGTTTTTACCCCTCGCTACTACTAAGCGGTCTCTACCATGCCCCTGGGCCATGCCATAGTAGTAGCGAGGGTTATAAACCCGCGCTACTACTAAGTTTTTACCCCTCGCTACTACTAAGAGGTCTCAACCGTGCCCCTCTGGGACATGCCATAGTAGTAGCGAGGGGTAAAAACCCTCGCTACTACTAGAGGTCCCATTTTGAAACTCTACCCCCCCGGTGGATCACCTTTTCGGTTTTGTAAAAAGTAAAAGAAAATGATAAATCTTCAAAAATTAAAATCCTTCGAGATGTAGTTATGTTACTACATCTACTAGTTAGGAAAATTTAAAAACGTAAATTTGGACATGTTTTGCAAAAAGTGTAGGGAAAATGTAAAACAGGTATAACTTTTGCATACAATGTCAGAAAAAAACGTATAATATATCAAAATGTTCAGCACGAAAATCCGCATCCGATGGAGACTGCCTATGGCCTGTTTGCAAATTATTAGAATCCTCAAATTCTAAAAGGAATAAAAGTTATGCTCAAATTTCAGTTTTTTTTAATTTTGGTAAACTGTGGTCAAACTACTTATTCAAGAAGTATTAGTGTTACTAAATAATTATTCAAGAATAGTAGTGTTACTAAATAATTATTTCAGTTTTTTTGAATTTTGGTCAAATCTGGTCAAACTGTGGTCAAACTTTGGTCAAAATGTGGTCAAACTCCTTATTCAAGAAATATTAGTGTTACTAAATAATTATGGTTTTATAGAACAATAGTTTTAAACTCAAACAGTGAAATGTGTGACTTCATGCTCAAGCTAAACTCCCGAGGGTTAATAGGATTGACATCTTACTATTGTCAGGAAAACAACAAGTGCAGACTTGGAATCGAGGGAGAATAAAACCCGGAAGTTAAGCGTGCTCAGGCTGGGGTAGTGAGAGGATGGGTGACCGTCCGATAAGTTAGATGATTTGGAATGATGAGGGGTGATTAGAGATTAAATTGAGCAGTGATGAGGGTGATTAGAGATTAGAGCTTAAAATAATTCAGAAATTTGAAAATTCGGGCAAAAAATTCGATTTTTTTTCAAAGCACGGGTTAGTAGTAACGCTGGTTTTTACCCACGCTACTACTAACGGACGTAGTAGTAGCGCGGGTGGCACCCGCGCTACTGCTATACGTTAGCTGTGGCGCCTTATTAGTAGCGCCGGCCCCCGCACTACTAATAGGCCCAAAACCCGCGCTGCTGCTAGGCTTTTTCCTAGTAGTGATACCTGCTCGAGGGCAGGTCATTCCCACTCCCGAACCCGGCAAGAGCGTCGTATTCATCTCACATCCTCTGAGGGCTAGGCCTTAGCCTAGATCCCTTTGTTAGGGGGCTCATGTTCTATTACGGGCTGGATTTCCATGACCTGGCCCCGGATTCCATCCTTCACATCTCGTTGTTCATCGTCGTGTGTGAGGCCTTCCTCCATGTCACCCCGCACTTCGGCTTGTGGCTCAAGACCTTTAATGTGGACCTGATGACAATTAATGGGCAACACGCAGAATGTGGGAGTTCAACCCGGAACGACCGCGAGCTATTCAGCACTTCCTCGGCCTGATGCTCGAAGGGATGTACAGATTGTTCTTCGGACCACAAATAAAGTGTCCGGACACCACCAAGGATATGGGTCTAAGCTGCAACCGTCCAGATACCCAAGTAAGTAGTCCATCGGCCGAACACGTTGTCTCTTTATTTATCACAACATCATTTTGAAAAGTCACTCTTTGACCAGGACTGGGTAAAAAAGGCGAAGATGATCAGGTCTTCGGCCCTCCTTCCTGAAGGCTCAGCAGATCCTGTACTGGCCAGAATGCTTGAGCTAACACCTTATAAAGCTCCCTCAGGGGAAGATAAAGGGAGGAACAAAGAAGCCGAAAGCGGGCCTCACTTATTATTCATCAAGACCGGGGGAATTAGTGCCTCCACGAGGGAGGATAACCAGGGAGAAGAGTCTGGAAGGAAGAGGACCGCCTCTGGAGACTTGGAAACAACGGTTTGCAAACAAGGGAAGAAATCCTCGTCAGGGGTCCTACACCGAAGGGTACCCTTCCCGCACAGTGCCCGCAAGGGGATCAGCCCCCCGCCGAGCTGTAAGTAGATAAAAGTACTTTATAGTAAATATATTCTGCTTTATTTCCCAGCACAATAACCGAGGCATATGTTTTGTAGTTCGGATCTTAGCCCTTCTCGATAGAGTTCGTCTTCGGGGGATCTTCTTCCAGAGACGATGGAGAGCGAAACGCCTCCCCATGCCTCCCCGCCTCATGAGGCGGGTGACCCCGAGGTGTCGTCACGGAGGATTTCTCCTGATCCGCCAACGCCGTGGCAGCGGGGTCCTGTTGGAAACTAAGGGATCTTAAGGCCTCATTTTAATGCAGAACCGGAACAAAGCATTAGCACATAGTGAATACATGAACTCCTCAAACTATGTTTATCACTGGGAGTGGTCCCGATTATTGTCACTTCGGGGTTTCCAGATCATAACACATAGTAGGTGACTATCGACTTACGAGATAGGATCAAGAACTCACATATATTCATGAAAACATAATAGGTTCAGATCTGAAATCATGGCACTCGGGCCCTAGTGACAAGCATTAAGCATAGCAAAGTCATAGCAACATCAATCTCAGAACATACTGGATACTAGGGATCAAACCCTAACAAAACTAACTCGACTACATGATAAATCTCATCCAACCCATCACCGTCCAGCAAGCATATGATGGAATTACTCACGCACGGCAGTGAGCATCATGAAATTGGTGACGGAGGATGGTTGATGATGACGACGGCGACGAATCCCCCTCTCCGGAGCCCCGAACGGACTCCAGATCAGCCCTCCCGAGAGGTTTTAGGGCTTGGCGGCGGCTCCGTATCGTAAAACGTGATGATTTCTTCTCTTTGATTTTTTTCTCTCCGAAAGCAAATATATAGAGTTGGAGTTGGCATCGGAGGGTCTCCAGGGGGCCCACGAGGTAGGGGGGCGCGCCCTAGAGGGCGGGGGGGGGGGGGCCCTCGTGGACAAGGTGTGGGCCCCTTGGTCTTCATCTTTGGCGAGGATTTTTTTATTATTTTTTATAAGACATCCCGTGGAGTTTCAGGTCATTCCGAGAACTTTTGTTTTCTGCACATAAAACAACATCATGGCAATTCTGCTGAAAACAACGTCAGTCCTGGTTAGTTCCATTCAAATCATACAAGCTAGAGTCCAAAACAAGGGCAAAAGTGTTTGGAAAAGTAGATACGACGAAGACGTATCAACTCCCCCATGCTTAAACCCTTGCTTGTCCTCAAGCAATTCAATTGACAAACTGAAAGAGAAAAAGAAAAACATTTACAAACTCTGTTTGCTCTTGTTGTTGCAAATATGTAAAGCCAGCATTCAAGTTTTCAGCATATATCATAACTAACCACATTTGCCATAATTCTCAGGTCTCATAATTACTCATATCAATAGCATAATCAACTAGCGAGCCATAATAATAAATCTCGGATGACAACACGTTCTCAAAACAATCATAATATGATATAACAAGATGGTATCTCACTAGCCCTTTCTGAGACCGCAAAACATAAATGCAGAGCACCTTTAAAGATTAAGGACTGACTAGACATTGTAATTCATGGTAAAAGAGATCCAATCATAGTCACACCCAACATAGATTAATAGTGATGAATGCAAATGACAGATGTGCTGTCCAGCTAGTGCTTTTTAATAAGAGGGTGATGTCTCAACATAAAAGTAAATAGATAGGCCCTTCGCAGAGGGAAGCAGGGATTTGTAGAGGTGCGAGAGCTCGGTTTTGAAATAGAGATAAATTATATTTTGAGCGGTATACTTTCATTGTCAACATAGCAACTAAGAGATGGCGATATCTTCCATGTCACACACATTATAGGCGGTTCCCATACAGAATGGTAAAGTTTATACTCCCCCTCCACCAACAAGCATCAATCCATGGCTTGCTCGAAACAATGAGTGCCTCCAACATACATCAGGTCCCAGGGGGAGTTTTGATTGCAATTAATTTTGATTTAGTTTGCATAAAGCACGGGACTGGGCATCCCGGTGACCAACCATTTTCTCGGGACTGAGGAGCAGAGTCCACTCCTCTTCAGAATAACCTGCCTAACATGGAAGATAAGGGCATCCTTGGTTGATACATGAGCTATTCGAGCATACAAAACAGAATGTTTATTTCAAGGTTTAGAGTTTGGCACATACAAATTTACTTGGAACGGCAGGTAGATACCGCATATAGGAAGGTAGAGTGGACTCATCTGGCATAACTTTGGGGTTTAAGGGATTGGATGCACAAGCAGTATTCCCGCTTAGTACAAGTGAATGCTAGCAAAAGACTGGGAAGCGACCAACTAGAGAGCGACAACAGCCATGTATATGCATTAAAATTAATAAATATTGGATGCAAGCATGAGTAGGATATAATCCACCATGAACATAAATATCGTGAAGGCTATGTTTATTTGTTTCAACTACATGCGTGAACATGTGCCAAGTCAAGTCACTTAAATCATTCAAAGGAGGATACCACCCCATCATACCACATCATAACCATCTCAATAGCATGTTGGCACGCAAGGTAAATCATTATAACTTATAGCTAATCAAGCATGGCACAAGCAACTATGATCTCTAATTGTCATTGCAAACATGTTTATTCATAATAAGCTAAATCAAGAATGGTGAACTCATCATATTGACAACAACAAAAGGGGTTGAGTTCATACCAGCTTTTCTCATCTCAGTCGGTCCATCATATATCATACTAATTGCCTTTCACTTGCACGACCGAACGGTGTGAATAATAATAAGAGTGCACGTGCATTAGACTAAGCTGGAATCTGCGAGCATTCAATAAATAGGAGAAGACAAGGCAATATGGGCTCTTGGTTAAATAAACTATAAAGCATATAAGAGCCACTTCAACAATTTAATCATGGTCTTCTCCAACTGACCCCAAAGAAAAGAAAAGAAATAAAAACTATTTACACGGGAAAGCTCCCAACAAGCAAAAGAAGAACGGGAAATATTTTTGGGTTTTATTTTTAATTACTACTACAGCAAGAAAGTAAACTACTACTAATTTTTTTTGTTTTTCTTAAGGTTTAACAATCACACAAGAAGAAAGCAGGAAAGAGAAAATAAACTAGCATGGATATTACAGTGAAAGAGTATGAGCACCGACATCTAGCAATGAGTGTGTGTGAACATGAATGTAATGTCGGTGAGAAATACGTACTCCCCCAAGCTTAGGCTTTTTGCCTAAGTTGGTTTATGGCCAGGGATAGCCTGGCGGATACCCGTAGGTGTAGCTAGGGTCGTACTGTGATACAATAGTTATCGCCTGCTGAGCTGCAGCATGGAGTCGTGCTGCTTCCGCTCTCCTCTCGTACTCATCTGCCTCCTCTCTGGTAATAGTATATCTTCGTTTTGCCTGAGAATCAAAGAAGGCAGGAGCAGGGAGAGTAATACGGACAACGTGCCGTTTGTTAAAAATTAAACGATATAAGAGAGGTGATTCAGGCCTCTCGACAAACTGGTGTGAAGCCATAGAGTTATAATCTAAATATGCAGGAGGCAACTCCGTATCGCCCTCACGAACGTCTATCTCATGAAAATTAGCTAAGAGGGTTGCATAAATTCCTCCAAAGAAATCTCCATTATATCTATTATGATGCAACATACGAGCTACAATGGCTCCCATATGATAAGATTGGTCTCCTAACACAGCACTCCTAAGAATGCTGAGGTCAGGACACACATGTGACATGCTTCATCCTTAGCATTTATGCATCTACCTATGAAGAGAGCAAAATAATGTATAGCAGGAAAGTGAATGCTCCCTATGGTAGCTTGCGTTATATCTCTAGATTCCCCTACAGTTATACTAGCAAGAAAGTTTCTAAATTCAGATTTAGGGGGATCCCTAATACTACCCCATGATGGAAGTTTGCAAGCAAAAGTGAAATCCTCTAAGTCCATGGTATAAGATTTGTCATAGAGATCAAACATGACCGAAGGAGAATTACGTGAAGATGAATACTCAAACCTCCTCACAAAAGAACTTGTGAGATCATGATATTGGGGGCATTTGTCAGCTTCAAAATCCTCAAGACCGGCATTGCGCAAATATGCTTTAAATTCTTATTTAATTCCCGCACGATCCATAAAGTTTTCCGACGGCCATTCGCAAGGCCGCACCGGAGCGTCTCTTGGTGGTTCCTCTTCAGCATCACGCATAGCAATCCTGGGTCCTTGCTTCTTAGAAGAACCACCTTGGAACATCTTCCTAAGCATATTGTTTTTCTTTGAAAAATTCTGAAATTTTTAGTAACTTCAAACAAAAGAGAACCAACTTCAATAAAACTGATAGCAACTACTGCTACAAGTGCCTAGAGCCTATATCAAGCATTAGAACTACTTGGAGCCATATAAATTTGACATGCAAGCTCAAGAACATGGTCACCTATGCAGCACAAATTTGCAAGGAATAGAGCACTAGAACAAAAACTAATTGGACCAAAGGAGGAGTCACATACCAAGGAACAATCTCCCCAAGCAGTTTTGCGAGAGGTGCTTTGAGCAAAGAGATCGAAAATCACAGCAAAAGTGGCTGGAACTCGTGCTTGAGTTGGTTTTTCGGGTTTGTGCGAGGCAGAGGAAGAAGATGGGTGCTGGGATATGTGGAGGAGGGCCACTGTGGGCCCACGAGGCAGGGGGCGCGCCCTAGGAGGGGGGGCGCGCCCTCCACCCTCGTGGCCAGGTGACAGCTCCTCCCGTGGTAATTTTTGCACAGTAAATCCTCAAATATTCCCGAAAAAAACATATTAAATTGGCATGGCATTCTGAGGACTTTTATTTTCGGGATATTTTTATATTGCACGGATAAGACTGGAAACAGACAGAAAAATACTATTTTTACATTGTTTCTACTAAAGGACAGAGAATATAAAGAGGGTATAGAAGGTTGTGCTTCTAGTTTCATCCATCTCATGCTCATAAAAAAGAATCCACTAACAAGGTTGATCAAGTCTTGTGAACAAACTCATTCCGATAATCATGAAACCGGAGAAATTTCGAATAACACAAAGTTACCTCAACGGGGATATGCACATCCCCAATAATAAGTATATCATCTTTCTTTTTGACAGTAGGAAGAGGAAATTCAAAACCTCCAATAATAATCGATGGAATTTTTCCAATAGAGTTGATACTGTGGACTTGAGGTTGTTTCCTCAGAAAGTGTATCGTATGCTCATTACCATTAACATGAAAAGTGACATTGCCTTTGTTGCAATCAATAACAGCCCCTGCAGTATTAAGAAAAGGTCTTCCAAGAATAATAGACATACTATCATCCTTGGGAATATCAAGAATAACAAAGTCCGTTAAAATAGTAACATTTGCAACCACAACAGGCACATCCTCACAAATACCGACAGGTATAGCAGTTGATTTATCAACCATTTGCAAAGATATTTCAGTAGGTGTCAACTTATTCTAGTCAAGTCTACGATATAAAGAGAGAGGCATAACACTAACACCGGCTCCAAGATCACATAAAGCAGTTTTAATATAATTTCTTTTAATGGAGCAAGGTATAGTAGGTACTCCTGGATCTCCAAGTTTCTTTGGTATTCCACCCTTAAAAGTATAATTAGCAAGCATGGTGGAAATTTCAGCTTCCGGTATCTTTCTCTTATTAGTGATGATATCTTTGATATATTTAGCATAAGGATTTGTTTTGAGCACATCAGTCAATCGCATACGCAAAAAGATAGGTCTAATCATTTCAGCAAAGTGCTCAAAATCCTCATCATCATTTTTCTTGGATGGCTTGGTAGGAAAAGGCATGGGTTTCTGAACCCAAGGTTCTCTTTCTTTACCATGTTTCCTAGCAACAAAGTCTCTTTTAACATAACGTTGATTCTTTGATTGTGGGTTATCAAGAGCAACAACAGGTTCAATTTCTACATCATTATTATTACTTGGTTGAGTATATCCATGAACATCATCATTAACATCTTCACTAGGTTCATGTTCATTACCAGATTGTGTTTCAGCATCAGACATAGAGATATCATTTGGATTATCAGGTGGTTCAGCAATAGGTTCACCAGAAGTTTGAACAGTTCTATCATTTTTATTTTTCTTCTTTTTGGATGAACTAGGAGCATCAATATTATTTCTCTGAGAATCTTGCTCGATTCTCTTAGGGTGGCCTTCAGGATACAAAGGTTCCTGAGTCATTCTACCAGTTCTAGTAGCCACCCTAATAGCATAATCATTTTTCTTACTATTCATTTCATTAAGCACTTCTTTTTGAGCTTTAAGTACTTGTTCTACTTGAGTGGTAACCATAGAAGCATGTTTGCTAACAAGTTTAAGTTCACCTCTAATATTAGCCATATAATCACCCAAGCGTTTAATCATATCGGAATCGTAATTTGTCAACCAAAATAAGCATTAAAATTTTCTTATTTGACAATAAAGTTATCAAAATCTTCAAAGCATTGCCTAGCAGACATATAGTGAGGGATATCACCTTCATCAAATCTATAGAGAGAATTTACCTTTACTACCTCTGTCGGGATATCTGGATCAGGAGGTTCTTCAAGAAATAAAGGATTAAGACCATATGTTTCTTCAACAGGCGGTGAATTAAGACCATGTATTTCTTCAATAGGAGGTAAATTCTTAACGTCTTCAGCTTTAAGACTGAGGGACTACTGGATTAGGGGGTGTCCGGATAGCCGGACTATGACCTTTGGCCGGACTGTTGGACTATGAAGATACAAGATTGAAGACTTCGTCCCGTGTCCGGATGGGACTTTCCTTGGCGTGGAAGGCAAGCTTGGCAATACAGATATGTAGATCTCCTCCCATTGTAACCGACTCTGTGTAACCCTAGCCCCCTCCGGTGTCTATATAAACCGGAGGGTTTAGTCTGTAGGACAAGAGCAACAATCACACCATAGGGTAGCTTCTAGGGTTTAGCCTCTCTGATCTCGTGGTAGATCTACTTTTGTACTACCCATATCATCAATATTAATCAAGCAGGAGTAGGGTTTTACCTCCATTGAGAGGGCCCGAACCTGGGTAAAAACATCGTGCCCCTTGTCTCCTGTTACCATCCGCCTAGACGCACAGTTCGGGACCCCCTACCCGAGATCCACCGGTTTTGACACCAACATTGGTGCTTTCATTGAGAGTTCCTCTGTGTCGTCATCATCAGGCTTGATGGCTCCTTCGATCATCGTTGGCGATGTAGTCCAGGGTGAGACTTTTCTCCCCGGATAGATCTTTGTGTTCGGTGACTTTGCACTGCGGGCCAATTTGCTTGGCCATCTGGAGCAGATTCAAAGCTACGCCCCTGGCCATCAGGTCAGATTGGGAAGCTTAAACTACACGGCGGAGACTTGATCTTCGACGGATTCGAGCCCTGACCGAGTGCGTCGCACTGTCATCATGGGCAAGATTTAGCTCTGCCGTCAGACTGTCCTGGAGGCCGCACCCGCACCCGCTCCGATCTTCAATTCGGAGCCAACTGCGCTGACTGAGGGCGGGTGGTTAGACCCCGCCGCGGAGGCTGCAGCCTCAACGGCGATCGAGCCGAACACCAACCTTATCCTTCGCGAGGCCCGTGACTCCACACTACCGGACTCTTCTCCGGATTCTGAACCCTCCGTGCTCCTGCCAATTGAATCTGATTGGGCGCCAATCATGGAGTTCACCGCCGCGGATATCTTTCAGCACTCGCCTTTTGGCGACATATTGGATTCACTAAGGTCTCTCTCTTTGTCAGGAGAGTCCTGGCCGGATTATGACCGGCAGGATTGGGATGCGGACGACGAAGAAATTCGACGCCCACCCACCACCCACTTCATAGTCACTGTCGATGACTTAACCCGACATGCTTGACTTCGACTCCGAAGACATCGACAGTATGGACGACGATGCAGGAGACGAACAGAAACCAACGCCTACAGGGCACTGGACAGCCACCTCATCCCACGAGGTATACATGGTGGACACACCCAAAGAAAGCAACGACGAGGAATGGGAGGACGCAACGAAGGATCGTTCCTTCGAAAAGCAGTCAAAGCGGCGGCGTAAGCGCCGCTCCAAACCCCGCCTCGACAGAGAGGGCGGTCATACAGACCCAGCCATCGAGCAGGGCAAGCCGGCGGACGACGAACATGGCATCAAGCAACCGTCCGAACAAGGCAACTTAGATAACCAAACCGAACAACCCATCCCCGGCAAAGATAACAATACGGATGACCTCACGCCAGACAAGTTCCTGGAGCAGAAGAACCTCCACAAAAGGCTCGTCGCCACTGCGCGTAGCCTGAAAAAGCAGAAGCGGAAGCTCAAGACTGCGGAAGACACACTCAAAATCAGATGGAGCAAAGTACTCAACACTGCAGACAAATATGGCGGCAGTCGCCACACAAAGAGCTACCCGAAGCGAAAGCTACTGCCCGAATTTGATGAGGAGGCCTTAGAGCCCCCACAATCAAAAAATAAAGCAACCATTCGGTCGGATAGACGACCTCATGGCCAACACAGAGCGGCAAACGACGCCGCACACAAGCTAGCACGTGATCCACATGAGGATTCGCATCAAAAAAATTGCCCAACCAGATCTATCTACGGGCCAAGAAAGCAAGCTCTAGCAAGCAATGCAACACAGCATATATCCGAACACCACGGCACACCCAAATACAGGGGTGCCGCACATCCCCTATGTTTCACCGATGAGGTGCTGGACCATGAATTCCCAGTGGGATTCAAACCTGTAAACATAGAGGCATATGACGGAACTACAGACCCGGGGGTCTGGATCGAGGATTATATCCTCCATACCCACATGGCTCGAGGAGATGACCTCCACGCCATCAAATACTTACCCCTCAAGCTCAAAGGGCCAGCCCGGCATTGACTTAAAGGCCTTCCCGAAAACACCATTGGAAGTTGGGAAGAGCTCGAGAACGCTTTTTGGGCAAACTTCTAAGGGACTTATGTCCGACCACCGGATGCAGACGATTTAAGTCACATAACTCAACAACCCGGAGAGTCAGCCCGAAAGCTCTGGAACAGATTTCTCACTAAAAAGAATCAAATAGTCGACTGTCCGGACGCCGAAGCCATAGCGGATTTCAAACATAGCGTTCGAGACGAATGGCTCGCCAGACACCTCGGCCAAGAAAAGCCAAGAACAATGGCCGCATTAACAAGCCTCATGACCCGCTTTTGTGCGGGCTAGGACAGCTGGTTGGCAAGATGCAGCACCAACGAACCAAGTACGTCCAAAGTCAGGGATGGAAACGAGAAGCCACGACGCAGCAAAGACCAGCGCCGGAATAAGGGAAACAATCCGAAGAGCACGGCAGTTAACGCCGGATTTAAAAGCTCTCAGCAGGGAAATCAAAAGCTGCCCCTCAAAGATAACAGGGACGAACTATCTAACCTAAATAAAATCCTGGACAAGATATGTCAAATCCACAGCACCCCTGGGAAGCCTGCAAACCATACCCACAGAGAATTTTGGTCCTTCAAGCAATCTGGCAAACTCAACGCCGAACACAAGGGGCTGGATATACCAAGTGAAGACGATGATGAACCCCACAAACAAAGCACTCGGGAACAAAAGAAATTCCCACAAGAAGTCAAAACAGTAAACGTACTACACGTGACAAAGGGAAGAAACGACGTGGCGCTCACAGAGATACGTGCCATGCGGCCTATCACAAAGGAGTTTCGCCACTGGTTGTCAAAACCGATCACCTTCGACCATCGGGACTATTCCGAAAGTATCCGGCACGCAGGCTGGGCTACCTTGGTATTAGACCCGATAATCGACGGATACCATTTCACGCGAGTCTTGATTGACGGCGGAAGCAGTCTAAACCTGATATACCAGGACATAGTCCGCAAAATGGGGATAGACCCAACAAACATTAGCCATAGCATATTTCCCTTAAAGGAATAACGCCAGGCCCAGGGGCTCATTGCACGGGCTCCCTCCTACTAGAAGTTACGTTCGGTTCACCCGATAACTTCCATAGCGAAAAGCTGACCTTCCACATCGCTCCATTTCAAAGTGGTTATCAAGCACTACTGGGACGCGACGCTTTCGCTCGCTTTAACACAATACCACACTATGCGTCTCTCGCGCTTAAGATGCCCAGTCCACAAGGCATCATCTCAGTAAAGGGAAACATTGAGCGCTCCCTACGTGCGGAAGACTGTGCGGCTTCCTGGACAGCCACACACTAAAACTGCCGCACCAACCAGAGCGCCTAATAGGTCGTTAAGACCACGGACACGGCTGGACGAGTCCGGCGTAACTATATAATTACTAACGGTTTGATGGTTATACATCCCTACACAAGGGGCTCCGCGCAAGCAGCAACAAAACTCAATTCTACAATTATACTTCGTTTATTTATTATAACATACATCTTTGCACGACTACTTTTTCAACTAAGTTCCTTGCTTTTACAGATGAACATCATGCTACACCCGTCCAGGACACGGCACAACGGAGACACAGGCACAGACGTGCAGCAGGGACCTGTTCCAAGGATTCTCTTTAGATGAAGACCCTGCGTAAACCTTTTTTACTGTCTCTCGTTGATACATATCCCCCGGATTCTCCGTACAACCGAGAAGGGGGCTGACGTCTAGCCATGTGGCCACGTCAGAATATCGCACGTACCTGGACACTATGGGCTTATTACAAAGGGCACTGTTCAGCCCGTTTACAATCATAAAGACCGAATACCTTAGGGAGTGTTCGGCGTCGCGAGTTTGGCCTTATATGCATCAGCTCCGAATCATGTCTTTGGTCAAATGTTGGGTTTGCCTGGCTCCTGTGTTTTGCTACCTTACGTTCCGCTCTATCGGCTAAGGCGGCACTAGGAGAACTACTGCAATTGTGCCCCGGTTCAGCCAGGCGAGCACCTCAGTAGAGAAAGCCAAAAACTGACTGTCATGATGTAGTGCGAGACTGGTCAACCACTTGATGACCTATCGGAATCTTCGGGATTCCTCCGCATTGACAAAGGGCCGTTTCCCGGCCAGGCACACACGCGCCTCGAATTCGGGCGAGCGCGGAGCCACCAGGGGCTATATAGTAGCTCCACTGTCAAACTCCTATGGCAAAGTGAAAGTGATAAAGCATTATAGTCTGGTTGCCTAGTTCGCTGCGCTACCACCTCCTTAATGGACCAAGACGTTGGATCAAGTGTGATGATGCGCCTTCTGCGAACACCCCCGCATTATATGCGTGGGGGCTGAAGCCAATGACTGCCATCTTTCAGGTTATATATACATATACGTAAACGGCCGCACAGGAGGTATTATAATTCTTGCAGGCACAAGTATAAAAAGCTTCTACATTTCAGCAAAATATTGTTTTCAATAAGAATACATGTTATTCGAACATAATATCCTTCGAGCACTGCGTCTCTATTAAACGAGCGCCCTCCAGGACTTCTTGAAAGTAGTGCTCGGCAGGTACTCGGCTTTCGCCCGAATCTTGGGCTGCAACGGCGGTGGCCTCCATCTCCGCCCAGTATGTCTTGACACGGGCAAGGGCCATCCGCGCACCCTCCACGCACGCTGACCTCTTCATCGCGTTGATATACGGTACCACACCAAGGAACTGCTGCACCAAGCTAAAATAACTATTCGACTTTGGCCTTTCCGACCACAGATGATCCACGACATACCTCATGGCAAGTCCGGACAACCTATTGAGCTGGGCCCATTCGGCCAAATGATCGGTCAATGGAAGCAGACGCTCTGGATTGTTGAACTGTGACCAAAACAGCTTTTCCACTTCGCGATCCTTCTGATCTCGGAAGTGTTCGACCGCATCAGCAGCGCTTGCCGCTAAATCCAGATACGCGTCTGCCGAACTCCACATCTGGTCTAACGGAGCATATTGAGGATCCCTGAATTTCATCCGCAGCATAAAGGGCTTCCCAGCCACGATATCTCCGGCCTGACGCAGCTCCTCCTTCATCGCTCTCATCACAGAACGAGCATCCTTGGCCGCCGTTGTGGCCTTCTCCAGGTCTGTCCGCTCCGCCCGGTCTTCCTTTTCAAGAAGCTTACAGCGATCAGCAGCGTTCTTCAACTTCACAGCCATCTCGGCCATTTTCTCCTTGCTTCGGCAGTGAGTAGCCTGTTCGACTTTTAGCTCTTCAACCGCCTTTAAGGCAGCTGCGTCGCTTTTCCTGGCTTGTTCTTTAGCCCGGGCAAGCTCTGCCCGAAGTTTCTCCACGGCGGCAGCCCCATCTGCGTCAAGCACACGCGTTATAAGATACTCGCATCAAGCTCCTCTTACCAGGTGTCTCCGGAGAAATTACATACCTTGTGCCTCGTCAAGCCGCTTGTTGACAAGTGCGATGTCGACATCTGCCACGTCAAGTTGCCGCTTTATCTCGGCAAATTCATCAGTCCGGCTGGCCACCGGACACTTCGCCACCTGCATATGAAGGCGGCAAAATTATACCTAGGACTATGATCCTCCATGTGTCGTCGTCTTCGACAGCACCTAGAGTCTCAGGGGCTACTATCTACACAGGGCGCATCATAAAGTATGCGGCACTGTCCAAAAAAGGTGCATCATCTCACGTACCTCAAAGCCCGTCAGTAGACTCACGACAGCTTCATGCTACCCGCTTTCCGCGGATGAAATTCTTCCAATTACCGCACCCATCAACGCACGGTGCTCTTCTGAGATAGACGCCCGCCCTAGCAGATCCTTCAGTACCTCCGACTGTGCACCAAGCGGTGCCGGACTCATTCGATTGTCTCTCCCAGAAGCCGGACTCGGAGGGCTTCGGGTGGCCATATTACTACCTTCCAGCCTTACCGGATCAGGAGAAACCTTCCGCGACGACACCTCGGGGTCGCCCGCCTCATGAGGCGGTATGGCAGGGGGAGGCGTTCCGCTCTCCATCATCTCCAGAAGAAGATCGGACTCGGAGGGCTTCGGGTGGCCATATTACTACCTTCCAGCCTTACCGGATCAGGAGAAACCCTTCGCGACGACACCTCGGGGTCGCCTGCCTCATGAGGCGGTATGGCAGGGGGAGGCGTTCCGCTCTCCATCATCTCCGGAAGAAGATCCCCCGAACACGAGCTCAGCTAAGAAGGGCTAAGATCCGAACTACAAGGTAAATTTTCGGTTATTTTCCTCAAAAGTAAAGCAAGGATTTCTCTCATTATTAAACACCCTTTTTACTTACGACTCGGTGGAGGGCTGATCCCCTTGAGGGCACAGTACGGCCGGGGTATCTCCCGGCACAGGACCCTCTGACGAAGACTTCTTCCCCCGCTTTGAGATCATTGTCTCCGGGTCTTCACAGGCGGTCCTCTTCTTCCCCGGAGGAGAAGAATTTTTGATTCCTCCCTTCCGGGCAGCCTCCTCCGCGGAGGCAGTAGCTTCCTTGTTCCCCCCTTCGTTTTCTTCCAAAGGCACGATCTCCAGCATCCTGGTTAAAACGGGATCTGGTGAGGTGTTAGGAAGGGGGGCCGGACACCTGATTAACTTCGCCTTCGCTATCCACTCCTGTTTCAAAGAACAACTGTTTTAAGGGCAATGTTGTGATAAATAAACAGATGGCATGTCCGGGCACAGGGCTACTTACTTCGGTATCCAGACGATTGCAGCTCAGACCTGCATCCTCAGTAGAGTCCGGACACACTACCTGTGGTCCGAAGAATAATTTGTACATCTCTGCGGGCGTCATGCCCAGAAAATGTTGGAGAGCTCGCGGTCCCTCCGGATTGAACTCCCACAGGCGGAGGGGGCGACGTTTGCAGGGCAGGACTCGATGAATTAACATGACCTGCGTTACCACGACCAGACTGACGTCTCTCTCCAGGAGATCTCGAATGCGGCTCTGCAGTAGGGGCACATCCTTTGCTGGCCCCCAATCCAGCCCCTCATTGACCCATGACGTTAGTTGGGGTGGGGGACCCGAGCGAAAAGCAGGCGGCGCCACCCACTTGGTACCCCTGGGGGCTGTGATATAAAACCACTCTTGTTTCTATAAGCTGGACTCCTCTTGGAAAAGGCCCTCGGGCCACGGAGCGTTGGCATCCTTGCTTATTACAGTGCCTCCGCACTCTGCGTGCTCTCCCTTGATCATCTTCGGCTCTACTTTGAAGGTCTTAAGCCACAGTACGAAGTGAGGAGTAATACGGAGGAAGGCTTCACACACGACAATGAACGATGAGATGTGGAGGATAGACTCCAGAGCTAAGTCGTGGAATTCCCACCCATAATAGAACATGAGCCCCCTCACAAAGGGATCCGGCACGAAGACTAGCCCTCGGAGGAAGTGGGACACGAACACAACGCTCTCACCAGGCTTGGGAGTGGGAATAACCTGCCCTTGAGGAGGCAGCCTATGCGGGATTTCGCCGGTCAAATACCTGGCTTCCCTCAGCTTTTGTACGTCTTCCTCCGTGACAGAGGAAGGCATCCATCGGCCTCGAAGGTCGGAGCCGGACATCATCGAAGGTCCAAAGCGCCTAAATCTGGAGCCTTGGGTGTTGGAACTCGGGGCGGCAGGCGGATTCGATTGAGATCGAAAGCAAGGAGTAAAGCCTTGGTGTCTTTATAAGAGGTTGAATACCAAGAGCCCTCCCTGTGACCGTTTGGGACTTACCTGTCACATCCCTAGTTCTGGTATGACCTAGGCTAGCCCTTCATGTGTGCATCATGTATAAATTCCATTTAAATTTGAAATGAGGATTTGTGAAACCCTCAGAATCATCTCTGGAAATGACCCAGATAAAAATTGTTTCAATTTGGCCCAAGAAAATGTTCCTGATTTTCTCTAAAAATATTGGCCAGAGGTAAAATCCCAACCAATATTTTTGGGAGCTCAGAAGTATTTTTTTGGCCATTTGAGTTAATCGAGTAATTATTTGCGTTCGATAAATATTTTATTATATATGAAATATTGTCCGATAATTCTGATTTTTACTGTGGGGCTTTGGAATAATCCAATTAAGTTCCTACATTAATTTTCAGAAGAAAATAAATTGATTTAGTATTATTATTAAATCAAAACAAAGGTCAGAAAATAGAAAAGAAAAACAAAACAGGAGAAAACCTACCTGGCTCTTACCTCCCTGTGCAGCCACCTGGCGGCCCAAGTGGCCAGCCCAGCAGCAGCCCAGCCCACTGGCGCCTCTGTCGTCTTCCTCCCCCTCGCCCAAAGCAGCTGGGTGGCCGGCATGCCGCAGCCGCGCCACGGCCTTCTGCCTGCCTGTCCTCCCCTCCGTCACCCTGGATGCCCCGCACGTCGCCACGCGCCCCCCCGTACCCCTCTCACTCTCCCCAGTCCTCTCCTCTCCTCTCCCTCGCTCTCTCTCTCTCACGGCCGAGCGCCACCGCCGCCACCGGCCACTTCTGCCGCGCCCACAGCCACGGCCTCACCTCCCCGACGCGCTCCACAGCTGCTCCGCGATCCCCTCTCCCTCCTCGTCGAGCCACGCACCTCCGGACGGCCTGCATCGCCGCCATCGCCATCGTCTTCCTCCTCGGGCTCCGCCGTCCGCCGCCGCAATTCGTTGCCGTTGGACCTCCCCCGAGCTCTCTGACGCCTCCACCGGATCCGCGGTGAGCCCCGCCACCATTTCCCCTTCTCCAATTAGTCGCTCACGCGCTGTAGCATCGTTCCCCGCCATGGCCGTAGCGCTTCGCCGCCGTCCATGTCGCCGTCGTCGTCTTGGCCCGCCTCCGCCCAAACCGAGCACCCCATCGTGCTCCTGGTGCCACGAGGGTGCCACAGAGCCCCTCGGGTGGCCTTCCCATGCCCCGCAGCCTGCTCTCGCCCGTAGCCGTGCTCCGGCCGCCGCGGATGACCTCGCCGCGGTCGTCTCCGGCCACCCCACGGCCTCCCGTGTGTCCCACTGGACGCGTGCAAGCCTGGGCATCGCGTAGGTTGCCTCCGCCGCCCAGATGGTCACCGGAGGACCAAATCCGAGGCCCTCCGCCGCGTTCTGCCTCGCCGGCGGCTAAACGCCGGCGGGTTGACCGTATTTGACCCCCCCAGTTGACCAGTTTAACCCGTATGGGTCATTGACATGTGGGGCCCGGTCCTGTTAATTTTTAGTTAGGATTAGTTTAACGACTAATTAAACCCTGATTAACTAATTGGGTCACTGACGCGTGGGCCCAAACCCATTAACTAAATAAGTTTAGGTTTAATTTAATTTAGGATTAGCCACAGACACTAACGTGTGGACCCCACACGTCAGGTTTGACCTGGTCAGCCGCCTTTGACCTGCTGACGCAATACTGCTGTCATGCTGACGCAATATATCTTTTCTGGAATTAAAATAAATCAGGAAATTCCAGAAATTGATATAAACTTCAAAAAATCATAGAAATTCAACCGTAGCTCAGATTGAAATAAATTATATATGAAAAATTATCAGAAAAATTCAATCTATCCATCTGTACTAGTTTCATGCATGTCAAACCAACTTATACCTACAGTATAAGTGAAACACTAAAATGGCTTATATAAAGAGCTTATTTTGGAGATGCATTTGAATCCTTTGGTTCAAATGGATTTCATCCAAATAAAAGCTAGTTGCATTAGCTCAATCAGCATCACATATTCATGCCATGATCATGCATCATATTGTTGCATATGGTTGTGTATTGATTATCGACACTGTTCCTTCTTGATAGGTCCTGCTCCGGAAGTGTTCAAGAGTACCTATCAGTGAAGCAGTGGCCCCCCTGTTGATCTACCAGGCAAGCAAACCCCCCTTGTTCATTCTGATACAATCCTACTCTCTCGCTCCTGCTCTCATTTATTGCATTAGGACAACAACGATTCAACTGCTACTTTATGCTGCGGTAGTTGAACCCATTCCTCTGCATGACCTGTCATTGCCACAGTAAATAGTTAAAACCCACTAGTCTATGTAGGAGTTGATTGAGCCATGTTGTGTTCTTGCCATGCCATGCCTGCTATTGCTTAGAGTTGTGTCAGGTCTGATTCATTGGGAATGAATTGGAATGGTACGATATTTTCTGGTGCTGAGAGTTAAGCGTGTGAACACGATTTGGTAAAGGTAGCGGTGAGAGGCCATGTAGGAGTACATGGTGGGTTGTCTCATTGGAACCGTCCTTAAGCACTGAGTTCCGTGTATGTTGTCCAATGACTAGCTACTACCACACATTGGAATGCTTAAGTGCCCCTCTCGACTTATTAGCCAACTTGACCTCTGTCCAGGAGTTGCAAATAGTTTCTGGTGTTTGTAGGTAGTGTTAGTAGTCTACCAAGTGGCACCTGGCCAGGTGGGCTTGGGACAGACTAGGCACAAGTGGCACGGTGTACCAAGCATAGATCCATCCGGCGAGGTGGGCTTGGGAACCCTGCACACATCATTTGGGGCCGTGAGCGACATCCCGGCCGGACCTCCTTGCGGATGGAACCCGAATAGGAGATAAACCTGGACTAGAGTCTTGTGAGGTTAGTCAGGTCGTGGCCGACACCCTCGCCAGGCTTCCGCTTGAAGGTTGCCGAGATACATGATGTGTATATGGTGATAAGTGGTGAGGGCGTGTGTGAAGAAGTACACCCCTGCAGGGTTATCATGATCTATTCGAATAGCCGTGTCCTCGGTTATGGACTTCTTGGATGCTTATGTGGTACATAGACAACTTGAAGTGGATACTCTAAAATGCTCAAGACAAGTGTGAGTGCTATGGATGGCCTTCTCGTAGTGAGACGGGAATGAATCCATAGTAGTGTATTGATGTGGTGATTAGTGGACTCGTGTGCGCCACCTCAAAAGAGTTACCAGCAGTCGTTGTACAGGATAGCCACTGAGTCAAAGCTGGCTTGCTGCAACTAAACTCCACATTACCTTCTTGATACAAATACATGTATGATAGGAACTGATGTAAGTCTTGCTGAGTACCTTTGTACTCATGTTGCTTTATTTATGTTTTTGCAGTGGAGACTTCGGTCTTACTAGTTTACGTGGACTTCGACAGGTAGCTTGTACCTCAGCTACGATCTTGATCGGATGTTGTAGATAGTCGGGCTCCTCAGCCTTTTCTTTTGTAGTTGTCTGTACTCAGACATGTAATGCTTCCGCTTGTTGTTTGTATGCTGTGAATGATGGGTCATGTGACCCCTGTTTGTATTTATGCTATGTGGCTCTTTTGGGCCTTTATCTATATGAGTTTGCGTTATGTTGTGATGCCATGTTGTACAGCACATACTTGCATGTTATGCGTACGTGTAACGTGTATTGCTATGTGTGGGATCCGACAATCTGGTTGTTTATCCTTGGCAGCCTCTCCTATGGGGAAATGTAGTCTAGTGCTTCCTGGAGCCATAGTAGTCCGCTACAGCCCGGTTCAGCGGAGTCCTGATAGCCCAGCACTACTGCTCAGGACACTTGACTGGCCGGCATGTGTTTCACTTCGTTCCTGTGTCTGTCCCTTCGGGGAAATGTCACGCGGTGACATCCGGAGTCCTGCCTAGCCTGCTACAGCCCGGGTTACCGGAGTCCTGTTAGCCTAGTGCTACAGGCCGGATTCACACGTTGATGACCGACATGCTCGATGTGATTCATGTATGCCTGTCCTCATGAGTTAGTGCCGCTTTGGATTCACGACTAGCCATGTCGGCCCGGGTTCTTTGTCATATGGATGCTAGCGACACTATCATATACGTGAGCTAAAAGGTGCAAACGGTCCCGGGCCAGGTAAGGTGGCACCCGTGGGAATACTGTGCGTGAGGCCGCAAAGTGATACGATGTGTTACATGCTAGATCGGTGTGACTTAGGATCGGGGTCTCGACATTACCTTTGATCGAGGGGATATACCAACGGACACGACTGGGTTACCCACGTCCGTAATGATGAGGATCCCGTAAATAAAGGGGACATGATCTCTGCTTCGACAAGACATGCCAAGGAAACCGCCTTGCAAAACGCGATGAGGTGGGACAGTAAAATACGATTCGAATAAGGGCTTGGCTGTGGTGTGATGTCACACTATATAATGCGTCAGCAGATTAGATTTGTGGAAACACTATTCTCTCTACGGTGGTATGTGGAACTTGTTTTGTAGAGCCGGACACGATCCTCGTGTTCAAAATCTTCTATGAAGTATTCGGAGGAGGAACCCGCCTTGCAATGCCGAAGACAATCTACGCGCCGGACTCGTCGTTACTGAAGCCTGGTTCAGGGGCTACTGAGGGAGTCCTGGATTAGGGGGTGTCCGGATAGCCGAACTATGACCTTTGGCCGGACTATTGGACTATGAAGATACAAGATTGAAGACTTCATCCCGTGTCCGGATGGGACTTTCCTTGGCGTGGAAGGCAAGCTTGGCAATACAGATATGTAGATCTCCTCCCATTGTAATCGACTCTGTGTAACCCTAGCCCCCTCCGGTGTCTATATAAACAAGTGGGTTTAGTCCGTAGGACAAGAACAACAGTCGTACCATAGGCTAGCTTCTAGGGTTTAGCCTCTCTGATCTCGTGGTAGATCTACTCTTGTACTACCCATATCATCAATATTAATCAAGCAGGAGTAGGGTTTTACCTCCATCGAGAGGGCCCGAACCTGGGTAAAAACATCGTGCCCCTTGTCTCTTGTTACCATCCGCCTAGAGGCACAATTCGGGACCCCCTACCCGAGATCCGCCGGTTTTGACACCGACAAAGACCTTTTTCTTTCATAGATTTCTTTGCCTCTTGCATATCTTCGGGAATGAGAAATAGAACACCTTCTTCTTCGGAGTTGGTTTAGGAATAGGCTCAGTAATTGGAGCAGGAGCTGGTTTAGGGGCTGGCTCAGGAGGTGCCCAATTATTTTCATTTATCAACATATTATGCAATAGAATTTCAGCTTCATCCGGTGTTCTTTCCCTGAAAAGAGAACCAGCACAACTATCCAGGTAATCTCTGGAAGCATCGGTTAGTCCATTATAAAAGATATCAAGTATTTCAGGTTTCTTAAGAGGATGATCATGCAAAGCATTAAGTAACTTGAGAAGCCTCCCCCAAGCTTGTGGGAGACTCTCTTCTTCAATTTGCACAAAGTTGTATATTTCCCTTAAAGCAGCTTGTTTCTTATGAGCAGAGAAATATTTAGCAGAGAAGTAATAAATCATATCCTGAGGACTACGCACACAACCAGGATCAAGAGAATTGAACAAATATCTTAGCATCACCCTTTAACGAGAACGGAAATATTTTCAGTATATAGAAGTAACGCGATCTCTCATCGTTAGTGAACAGGGCGGCTATATCATTTAATTTAGTAAGATGTGCCACAACAGTTTCAGATTCATAGCCATAAAACGGATCAGATTCAACCAAAGTAATTATATCAGGATCAACAGAGAATTCATAATCCTTATCGGGAACACAGATAGGCGAAGTAGGAAAAGCAGGGTCAAGTTTCATTTTATCTCTAAGTGATTCTTTGTTCCACTTAGCTAATAACCTCTTGAGCTCATATCTATCTTTGCAAGCTAAAATAGCGGCGGAAGATTCCATATCAAAAACAGAACCCTCAGGAATAACGGGCATATTTTCATCATCACTTTCATCATTATATTCAGATTCAATAATTTATTTTTCTCTAGCCTTAGCAATTTGTTCATCAACAAATTCACCTAGGGGCACAGTAGTATCAGGCATAGAAGCAGTTTCATCATAAGTATCATGCATAGCAGAAGTGGCATCATCAATTACATGTGACATATCGGAACGAATAGTAGAAGCAGGTTTGCGTGTCGCAAGCTTACTCATAACAGAGGGTGAATCAAGTGCAAGGCTATATGGCAGTTCCTTACCTCCCCTCGTAGTTGAGGGATAAATTGTTGTCTTAGCGTCCTTCAAGTTCTTCATAGTGTCCAGCATATATAAATCCCAAGTGACTCAAAGAATAGAGCTATGCTTCCAGGCAACGGCGCTAGAAACTAGTCTTGATAACCCACAAGTATAGGGGATCGCAACAGCTTTCGAGGGTAGAGTATTCAACCCAAATTTATTGATTCGACACAAGGGGAGCCAAAGAATATTCTCAAGTATTAGCAGCTGAGTTGTGAATTCAACCACACCTGGAAACTTAGTATCTGCAGCAAAGTGTTTAGTAGCAAAGTAATATGATAATGGTGGTAGCGGCAACAAAAGTAAAGACAGCAAAAGTAATGTTTTTGGTATTTTGTAGTGATTGAACAGTAGCAGCGGAAAAGTGAATAAGCGTCAACCAGTATATGGAAAGCTCGTAGGCACCGGATCAGTGATCGATAATTATGCCTGATGCGGTTCATCATGTAATAGTCATAACATAGGGTGACACGGAACTAGCTCCAATTCATCAATGTAATGTAGGCATGTATTCCGTATATAGTCATACGTGCTTATGGAAAAGAACTTGCCTGACATCTTTTGTCCTACCCTCCCGTGGCAGCGGGGTCCTTTTGGAAACAAAGGGATATTAAGGCCTCCTTTTAATAGAAAACCGGAACAAAGCATTAGCACATAGTGAATACATGAACTCCTCAAACTATGGTCATCACCGGGAGTGGTCCCGATTATTGTCACTTCGGGGTTGCCGGGTCATAACACATAGTAGGTGACTATAGACTTGCAAGATAGGATCAAGAACTCACATATATTCATGAAAAGATAATAGGTTCAAATCTGAAATCATGGCACTCGGGCCCTAGTGACAAGCATTAAGCATAGCAAAGTCATAGCAACATCAATCTCAGAACATAGTGGATACTAGGGATCAAACCCTAACAAAACTAACCCGATTACATGATAAATCTCATCCAACCCATCACCGTCCAGCAAGCCTACGATGGAATTACTCACGCACGGCGGTGTGCATCGTGAAATTGGTGATGGAGGATGGTTGATGATGACGACGGCGACGAATCCCCCTCTTCGGAACCCCGAACGGACTCCAGATCAGCCCTCCCGAGAGGTTTTAGGGCATGGCGGCGGCTCCGTATCGTAAAACGTGATGATTTCTTCTCTCTGATTTTTTTCTCTCCGAAAGCAAATATATAAAGTTGGAGTTGGCGTCGGAGGGTCTCCAGGGGGCCCACGAGGTAGGGGGGCGCGCTCTAGAGGGGGGCGCGCCCCCCACCCTTGTGGACAGGGTGTGGGCCCCTGGTCTTCATCTTTGGCAAGGATTTTTTATTATTTTTTTATAAGACATCCCATGGAGTTTCAGGTCATTACGAGAACTTTTGTGTTCTGCACATAAAACAACATCATGGCAATTCTGCTGAAAACAGCGTGAGTCCGGGTTAGTTCCATTCAAATCATACAAGTTAGAGTCTAAAACAAGGGCAAAAGTGTTTGGAAAGGTAGATACGACGGAGACGTATCAATGAGTCAGTCATATTAGTTAGTAATGAAACGAACATCACGTTCATGATTTGGCTAGTATGTGGGAGAAACTTACCACGAGGAGCTCGTATAGGGCCCAGTGACCCGCGTCGTTCCGGTTCCTCTCCGCCTCCAACAGAATAACCATCCTCTCCTCCATCTATCTCACCTTCTCCTCCGCCTGCCTGCTTGCCTCCGCCACAAGCTCCTTGGCCCTAGCCTCGATAACGAGCTCCATTGGCCGTGGTCGAGGCCTCATCTCAGGAAGAGACTTCGTCTGGCGCTTATTGATCTCCGAGAGACTTCTAGGACAACGTATGAGTCCATCCCCAATGGCTACTGAGCCATGTTTCCTCCCATCACCAGATAGCATCACGAGCTCAGGATCAAAAGGACTCTGGCTCAGGCTGAACTCCTCGCCTTTCATCTTCTTCCCCCAGTCTCTGTACCTCACAAGCTTGTCGACAAGGAGATGTTGGTGAAGCTCTCTGGATGATCGAGGTCATCCTCGGAGAATTCTTTGGCCTTCTTGTACGGGGCACTATGGGCCATGGCATAGAGGTCGTATAGCGGCGGGACCCCCTTCTTGTTGTGTCGTG
This sequence comes from Triticum urartu, assembly GCF_003073215.2. Classification (NCBI taxonomy): domain Eukaryota; kingdom Viridiplantae; phylum Streptophyta; class Magnoliopsida; order Poales; family Poaceae; genus Triticum; species Triticum urartu. The sequence continues at coordinate 14,150,027 of NC_053028.1, forward strand.
CCTGAAAGAGAGTAACAGGATAAATTAGTAACTAAAGCTATCATGAAGAATGAAATTGCATGAATCGTTAAGGGCTCGAACCACATACCCAGTGATCCCCGTACTCAAATAGGTTGGAGCTCCCTTGATGGTGCGGCACACCTTGCATCTGGGCACGCTTCTCGCTGTTCTTGTTGCGGACGGCTAGCCATTGGGGAGAGCACCACTCATCCACCAACCTCTCTCAACAGTCCATCTTATCCGCACACCATCTGGGGGGCGCGTAAGTTAGACAAAGAGAAATTTCAGCGCTACGCCTACGAATCAAATCAAGGAAACTAGTACAAGGCCTGAAGAATAGGTAATTACCTTCATGTGTACTTGTCCTTACTCAGATACTTTGTTCGGCACTTCTTCTTCTCCCTGTTGATGTTAGTCGAGGCATAGTAGTCTCGAACACACTGCACCTGAGCCTCGCGTCATAGGTTCTGAAGTAGGCACTTGCACTCGGCTTCAAGAACCATAGCCGCGTCCGCCTCGTGTTCCTCAAGACACCTGTAGAAGGTCTGCAATCAAACAAGGCAACACTAATTAGTACAATCACTAGGTACTATTGATTTTTAATTCTGGAAAGGGGAAATTACCCAAAACCGCCGTCTCACAATGTCGGCCACCGTCTTGCACACGACACCGTCGACCATCTCCCTCGGTGGGGCCGGGGCAGCCTATTACAGCTCCCAGGCCAGTGCTAGCTGTTGAAGCTCACCCTCACCGGGCTACGTGACCCACCCCGGGAAGTGGTGCTGGACTGGAGTACCAAGGACCTGGTTGGGCCTGCAGACCTTATCTGCGTGTATCCAACCCCTGCAGTATGAACAAACATGAAGGAAAAAGGTTAAAAAGACTAAATGCACTTACTTCTCCTAGTTAGGCTGAATCAACCACCTCTGGTCGTGGGTTGCCGGCACAGAAGGTAGCTTAGTACCTCCACGCTGGTAGACCTTCTTGCCCTCCTCAACCAGCTCGCCCTCGCTGTAGCTATCCTCAGATAAGGTCTCCTCGACACCATAACCATGGTTGCTAGTCTCCGGAGTCACGTGTGACGAAGACTCTGGGACCGGAATCTACTGGGAGGAAGACTGTGGGACCCGAGTGTCCTGGGTGGAAGACACTGGGACCCAAGTCTCGGCGACCAGAGGCTCATCCACCCGAGGCTCAGAGACTAGAGGCTCGTGGACTGGAGTCCGACACGGGTCCAGGTCAGACGGGTCCGCCTGAGATGGAGCACTCCGGTGGTCCTGAGACTCAGCGGGGGGTGGCGGCGAGGAAGGCAGAACAACCTACCTACCTCTCCCAGCGCCCCGTCCACCTCTACCTCCACCCCTCTTCTTCCCCCAACCTCCTCTCCCGGCCGAAAAAGAAGTGCCCGCCGAAGCTGCTGGGGGTGTATGCATGCTGTCTACCAGGACTCTTCGAAGGTTCTGGGGTGCAATAACAACACCCCTCCCACGCGCCAAGGTAGGAGGCTCGGAGCGCTCTCGACCCAAGCCCACCATCTATCCACACCTGCAATGACAAAGAGTAAACGAAATTAGTACAACATAAACATAATAAAAAAATTAGTGTGTATCATCACCATGAACAGAATAAAAAATTAAATACCTAATAACATTAACTAATTAATATTGGGGTGTCGGTGTTAGGGGTCCCGGTGGTGTCATGTAAGGGTGTTGTGTCGGGGTCGGGGTGCCCCCTCGACAACCCTCCGGGGTCGGGGTGTCGGTTGATAACCCACAAGTATAGGGGATCGCAACAGCTTTCGAGGGTAGAGTATTCAACCCAAATTTATTGATTCGACACAAGGGGAGCCAAAGAATATTCTCAAGTGTTAGCTACTGAGTTGTCAATTCTACCACACCTGGAAACTTAATATCTGCAGCAAAGTGTTTAGTAGCAAAATAATATGATAGTGGTGGTAACGGTAGCAAAAGAGCAATGAAAGCAAAGTAATATTTTTGGTATTTTGTAGTGATTGTAACAGTAGCAACGGAAAAGTAAATAAGCGTAAACCAGTATATGGAAAACTCGTAGGCATTGGACCGGTAATGGATAATTATGCCGGATGCGGTTCATCATGTAACAGTCATAACATAGGGTGACAGAGAACTAGCTCCAATTCATCAATGTAATGTAGGCATGTATTCCGAATTGGTCATACGTGCTTATGGAAAAGAACTTGCATGACATCTTTTGTCCTACCTCCTGTGGCAGCGGGGTCCTGTAGGAAACTAAGGGATATTATGGTCGCCTTTTAATAAAGAACCGGAACAAAGGATTAGCACATAGTGAATACATGAACTCCTCAAACTATGATCATCACCGGGAGTGGTCCCGATTATTGTCACTTCGGGGTTGCTGGATCATAACACATAGTAGGTGACTATAGACTCTCAAGATAGGATCAAGAACACACATATATTCATGAAAACATAATAGGTTCAGATCTGAAATCATGGCACTCGGGCCCTAGTGACAAGCATTAAGCATAGCAAAGTCATAGCAACATCAATCTCAGAACATAGTGGATACTAGGGATCAAACCCTAACAAAACAAACTTGACTACATGATAAATCTCATCCAACCCATCACCGTCCAGCAAGCCTACGATGGAATTAGTCACGCACGGTGGTGAGCATCATGAAATTGGTGATGGAGGATGGTTGATGATGACGACGACGACGAATCCCCCTCTCCGGAGCCCCGAACGGACTCCAGATCAGCCCTCCCGAGAGGTTTTAGGGATTGGCGGCGGCTCCGTATCGTAAAACGCGATGATTTATTCTCCTCCATTTTTTCTCCCTGAAAGCAAATATATAGAGTTCGAGTTGGCGTCCGAAAGTCTCCAGGGGGCCCACGAGGTAGGGGGCGCGCCCTAGGGGGGGCGCCCCCCACCCTCATGGACAGGGTGTGGCCCCCCTGGTCTTCATGTTTGGCGAGGATTTTTTATTTATTTATTGTAAGATATTCCGTGGAGTTTCAGGTCATTCCGAGAACTTTTGTTTTCTGCACATAAAACAACATCATGGCAATTCTGGTGAAAACAGCGTCAGTCCGGGTTAGTTCCATTCAAATCATACAAGTTAGAGTCCAAAACAAGGGAAATGTGTTTGGAAAATTAGATACGACGGAGACGTATCAACTCCCCCAAGCTTAAAACCTTGCATGTCCTCAAGAAATTCAGTTAACAAACTAAAAGAGAAAAAGAAAAACTTTTACAAACTCAGTTTGCTCTTGTTGTTGTAAATATGTCAAGCCAGCATTCAAGTTTTCAAGAAATATTATAACTAACCACATTTGCAATAATTCTCAGGTCTCATAATTACTCATATCAATAGCATAATTAACTAGCGAGCCATAATAATAAATCTCGGATGACAACACTTTCTCAAAACAATCATAATATGATATAACAGGATGGTATCTCGCTAGCCCTTTCTGAGACCGCAAAACATAAATGCAGAGCACCTTTAAAGATCAAGGACTGACTAGACATTGTAATTCATGGTAAAAGAGATCCAATCATAGTCACACCCAATATAGATTAATAGTGATGAATGCAAATGACGGCTGTGCTCTCCAGCTAGTGCTTTTTAATAAGAGGGTGATGACTCAACATAAAAGTAAATGGATAAGCCCTTCGCAGAGGGAAGCAGGGACTTGTAGAGGTGCCAGAGCTCGGTTTTGAAATAGAGATAAATAATATTTTGAGCGGTATACTTTCATTGTCAACATAACAACTAAGAGATGGCGATATCTTCCATGTCACACACATTATAGGCGGTTCCCAAATAGAATGGTAAAGTTTATACTCCCCCTCCACCAACAAGCATCAATCCATGGCTTGCTCGAAACAACGAGTACCTCCAACATACATCAGGTCCCAGGGGGAGTTTTTTTTGCAATTAATTTTGATTTAGTTTGCATAAAGCATGGGACTGGGCATCCCGGTGACCAGCCATTTTCTCGTGAGTGAGGAGCGGAGTCCACCCCTTTTGAGAATAACCCGCCTAACATGGAAGATAAGGGCAACCTTGGTTGATATATGAGCTATTCGAGCATACAAAACAGAATGTTTATTTGAAGGTTTAGAGTTTGGCACATAAAAATTTACTTGGAACGGCAGGTAGATACCGCATATAGGAAGGTATAGTGGACTCATCTGGAATAACTTTGGGGTTTAAGGGATTGGATGCACAAGCAGTATTCCCGCTTAGTACAGGTGAAGGCTAGCAAAAGACTGGGAAGCGACCAACTAGAGAGCGACAACAGTCATGTACATGCATTAAAATTAAAAAACATTGGATGCAAGCATGAGTAGGATATAATCCATCATGAACATAAATATCGTGAAGGCTATGTTGATTTTGTTTCAAGTACATGCGTGAACATGTGCCAAGTCAAGTCACTTAAATCATTCAAAGGAGGATACCACCCCACTATACCACATCATAACCATCTTAATAGCATGTTGGCACGCAAGGTAAACCATTATAACTCATAGCTAATCAAGCATGGCATAAGCAACTATGATCTCTAATTGTCATTGCAATCATGTTTAGTCATAATAAGGTGAATCAAGAAGGATGTACTCATCATATTTACAAAAACAAAAGAGGTCGAGTTCATACCAGCTTTTCCCTCATATATCATCATAATTGCCTTTCACTTGCATGACCGAACGATGTGAATAATAATAAGAGTGCACGTGCATTGGACTAAGCTGGAATCTGCGAGCATTCAATAAATAGGAGAAGACAAGGCAATATGGGCTCTTGGTTAAATCAAGAATAATGCATATAAGAGCCACTTCAACAATTTAATCATGGTCTTCTCCTACTGACCCCCAAAGAAAAGAAAGGAAATAAAACTATTTACACGGGAAAGCTCCCAACAAGCAAAAGAAGAGCGGGAAATATTTTTGGGTTTTCTTTTTAATTATTACTACTACAGCAGAAAAGTAAACTACTAATTTTTTTGGTTTTTCTTAAGGTTTATCAAACACACAAGAAGAAAGCAGGAAAAAGAAAATAAACTAGCATGGATATTACAGTGAAAGAGTGTGAGAAATACGTACTCCCCCAAGCTTAGGCTTTTGGCCTAAGTTGGTTTATTGCCAGGGATAGCCTAGCGGATACCTGTAGGTGTAGCTGGGGTCGTACTGCGATGAAGAATAGTTGGGATCGTACTGTGATGAAGAAGACTCTGACTGCCATTGGCTGACAGCCATCTCTTGATCCCAAGAATAAACAGATTGTCGTGGAGGCTCATCTTGTGGTTTCAGTTCTGGGGCTCGTGCAGGATTCTTGTAAGCTTGGACGGCAGCCCACGTAACGAGATAGGGTCCAACAAAATTAAACAAAGAAGGACCAGGCAAGGTAATAGTTTCAGGATGATGTTTATGAAAGAATAATTTATACTGGAGCTCTCCTTCCCTGCCTTTAACAATAAAATCATGCGCTAGCATACTCTTATAGTCTAGATAAGCACTAGGCAGCAATTTTTCTTCTTTCTCATGAAGCCTAATATCTATGTTAAAATGTGCAGCGAGGCGTGAAGCATAAATGCCTCCAAAGATGGGACCAATAGTACGGTTCATACTTAACCGTCTAGCAATAATTCCGCCCATGCTAACAGTGTTATCGCGATATAAACCATGGAACAAAATAATAATATCAGGAACACTAAGGTTTCCACAGTTCCCGCGACCAATCAAGCAACGAGTAGCAAATAAGGCAAAATAGCGTAATACAGGAAAATGTATGCTAGTGATTCTTGCATCAGAAACCTTCCTGGTTTCTCTCACAGAGATAGTGTTAATGAATGCTTCCACCTCTTTACGGTGTGGTTCCTCCAAGGTGCCCTCAGGGGGTATGTTGCAGACTTCACAAAATTCAGCTAACGACATTTTCTTAACAACGTCATATAAATGAAACTCTACTAAAGGAGGTGATTCTTTATAGAAAAAGTAGAAGTTTTGCACAAAACAATTTGTGAGTAAGAGATACTGATGACGTTGGTCGCGGACGAAGTCGGTGAGGCCAGCATTTTCAATCAAAGAATAGAAATCCTCATAAATCCTGGCTTGTCTCAAGAAGTTATCGGAAGGCCATTCACACGGCCGGACTTCCACGGTACGAGGCAAATTATATTTGCGCCTCTGTGCTTCTTCATTTTGTTTTTCCTTTGAGCTTCGGCTAGATGAGCCCCTCAAAAGTCTCTTCATTATTTTTCTGCAATATTCTGTAATTTTTAGTAACTTCAAACAAAAGTGAATAAAGCTCAACAAAATTGATAGAAACTACTCCTACAAGTGCCTAGGGCCTATATCAAGCATTATAACTACTTGGAACCATATAAATTGAAATGCAAGCTCAAGAACATGGTCACCTATGCAGCACAAATTTGTAAAGAATAAAGCACTAGAACAAAAACTAATTGGACCAATGGAGGAGTCACATACCAATGAACAATCTTCGCAAGCAGTTTTGCGAGAGGTGTTTTGAGCAAGGAGATCGAAAATCACAGCAAAGAGAGCTAGAACTCGTGCTTGAGTTGGATATTCGTGTTTGTGTGAGGAAGAAGAAGAGGATGGGTGCTGGAATAAGTGGAGGAGGGCCACCGTGGGCCCATGAGGCAGGGGGCGCGCCCTCCACCCTCGTGGCCAGGTGGCAGCTCCCCCCGCGGTGATTTTTGCACCATAAATCCTCAAATATTCCGGAAAAAATCATATTAAATTGGCATGGCATTGTGAGGACTTTTATTTTCGGGGTATTTTTATATTTCACGGATAAACCAGGAAACAGACAGAAAATACTATTTTACTTTATTTCAACTAAATAACAGAAAGTATAAAGAGGGTACAGAAGGTTGTGCTTTCTAGTTTCATCCATCTCATGCTCATCAAAAGGAATCCACTAACAAGGTTGATCAAGTCTTGTTAACAAACTCATTCCGATTAACATGGAACCGAAGAAATCTCGAATAACACTATGTTACCTCAACGGGGATATGCACATCCCCAATAATAAGAATATCATATTTCTTCTTGACAGTAGGAAAAGGAAATTCAAAACCTCCAAATATAATCGATGGAATTTTTCCAATAGAGTTGATACTATGAACTTGAGGTTGTTTCCTCGGAAAGTGTACCGTATGTTCATTACCATTAACATGAAAAGTGACATTGCCTTTGGTGCAATCAATAACAGCCCCTGCAGTATTAAGAAAATGTCTTCCAAGAATAATAGACATACTATCATCCTCGGGAATATCAAGAATAACAAAGTCCGTTAAAATAGTAACATTTGCAACCACAACAGGCACGTCCTCACAAATACTGATAGGTATAGCGGTTGATTTATCAGCCATTTGCAAAGATATTTCAGTAGGTGTCAACTTATTCAAGTCAAGTCTACGATATATAAAGAGAGAGGCATAACACTAACACCGGCTCCAAGATCACATAAAGCAGTTTTAACATAATTTCTTTTAATGGAGCATGGTATAGTTGGTACTCCTGGATCTCCAAGTTTCTTTGGTATTCCACCCTTAAAAGTATAATTAGCAAGCATGCTGGAAATTTCATCTTCCGGTATCTTTCTTTTATTAGTAATGATATCCTTCATATATTTAGCATAAGGATTAGTTTTGAGCATATCAGTCAATCGCATACACAAAAAGATAGGTCTAATCATTTCAGCAAAGCGCTCAAAATCCTGATCATCCTTTTTCTTGGATGGTTTGGGAGGAAAAGGCATGGGTTTTTGAACCCATGGTTCTCTTTCTTTACCATGTTTCCTAGCAACAAAGTCTCTCTTATCATAACGTTGATTCTTTGATTGTGGGTTATCAAGATCAACAACAGGTTCAATTTCTACATCATTATCATTACTAGGTTGAGCATCATCATGAACATCATCATTAACAGATTGTGTTTCAGCATCAGACATAGATATATCATTTGGATTATCAGGTGGTTCAGCAATAGGTTCACTAGAAGTTTGCACAGTTCTATCATTTTTCTTGTTCTTCCTTTTAGAGGAACTAGGTGCATCAATATTATTTCTCTGAGAATCTTGCTCAATTCTCTTAGGGTGGCCTTTAGGATACAAAGGATCCTGAGTCATTCTACCAGTTCTAATAGCCACTCTAACAACATAATCATTTTTCTTACTATTCATTTCATCGAGCAATTCTTTTTGAGCTTTAAGTACTTGTTCTACTTGAGTGGTAACCATAGAAGAATGTTTTCTAAAAAGTTTGAGTTCACCTCTAATATTAGCCATATAATCACCCAAGTATTTAATCATATTGGAATCATATTTCAATTATCTACCAAAATAGGCATTAAAGTTTTCTTGTTTGACAATAAAGTTATCAAACTCTTCTAAGCATTGTCTAGCAGACTTATAGTGAGGACTATCACCTTCATCAAATCTATAGAGATAATTTACCTTTACTACCTGTGTCGGGTTATCGAGATCAGGAGGTTCTTCAATAGGTAATGGATCAAGACCATATGTTTCTTCAATAGGCGGTAAATTAAGACCATGTATTTCTTCGATAGGAGGTAAATTCTTAACATCTTCAGCTTTAATACCTTTTTCTTTCATAGATTTCTTTGCCTCTTGCATATCCTCGGGACTGAGAAATAGAACACCTCTCTTCTTCGGAGTTGGTTTAGGAATAGGATCATTAATTGGAGAAGGAGCTGGCTCAGGAGGTGCCCAATTATTTTCATTTGTCAACATATTATTCAATAAAATTTCAGCTTCATCTGGTGTTCTTTCCCTGAAAAGAGAACCAGGACAACTATCCAGGTAATCTCTGGAAGCATCGGTTAGTCCATTATAAAAGATATCAAGTATTTCATTTTTCTTAAGAGGATGATCAGGCAAAGCATTAAGTAACTTGAGAAGCCTCCCCCAAGCTTGTGGGAGACTCTGTTTTTTAATTTGCACAAATTTGTATATTTCCTTTAAAGCATCTTGTTTCTTATGAGCAAGGAAATATTTAGCAGAGAAGTAATAAATCATATCCTGGGGGCTACACACACAACCAGGATCAAGAGAATTAAACCATATTCTAGCATCACCCTTTAATGAGAATGGAAATATTTAAAGTATATAGAAGTAACGAGATCTCTCATCATTAGTGAACAGGGTAGCTATATCATTTAATTTAGTAGGATGTGCCACAACAGTTTCAGATTCATAACCATGGAACGAATCAGATTCAACCAAAGTAATTATGTCAGGATCAAGAGAGAATTCATAATCCTTATCGGGAGCACAGATAGGTGAAGTAGCAAAAGCAGGGTCAGGCCTCATTTTATCTTTAAGAGATTCTTTGTTCCATTTAACTAATAGCCTTTTAAGTTCATGACGATCTCTGCAAGCTAGAATAGCGGCAGAAGATTCCATATCAAAAACATAACCCCCAGGAATAATAGGCCTATCTTCATCATCACTTTCATCATTATAATCAGATTCAATAATATCTTTCTCTCTTAACCTAGCAATTTGTTCATCAAGAAATTCACCTATGGGCACAGTAGTATCAGGCATAGAAGTAGTTTCATCATAAGTATCATGCATAGCAGAAGTGGCATCATCAATAACATGCGACATATCAGAACGAATAGCAGAAGCAGGTTTCGGTGTCGCAAGCTTACTCATAACAGAGGGTGAATCAAGTACAGAGCTAGATGGTAGTTCCTTACCTCCCCTCGTAGTTCAGGGATAAATTGTTGTCTTAGCGTCTTTCAAGTTCTTCATAGTGTCCAGCAGATATAAATCCCAAGTGACTCAAAGAATGGAGCTATGCTCCCCGGCAACGGCGTCAGAAATTAGGCTTGATAGCCCACAAGTATAGGGGACCGCAACAGCTTTCGAGGGTAGAGTATTCAACCCAAATTTATTGATTCGACACAAGGGGAGCCAAAGAATATTCTCATGTATTAGCAGATGAGTTGTCAATTCAAGCACACCTGGAAACTTAATATCTGCAGGAAAGTATTTAGCAGAAAAATAATGTGATAGTGGTGGTAACGGTAGCAAAAGTGCAATGAAAGCAAAGTAATATTTTTGGTATTTTGTAGTGATTGTAACAGTAGCAACGGAAAAGTAAATAAGCGTAAACCAGTATATGGAAAGCTCGTAGGCATTGGACCGGTAATGGATAATTATGCCGGATGCGGTTCATCATGTAACAGTCATAACATAGGGTGACAGAGAACTAGCTCCAATTCATCAATGTAATGTAGGCATGTATTCCGAATATAGTCATACGTGCTTATGGAAAAGAACTTGCATGACACCATTTGTCCTACCCTCCCGTGGCAGTGGGGCCCTATTGGAAACTAAGGGATATTAAGGCCTCCTTTTAGTAGAGAACCGAAACAAAGCATTAGCACATAGTGAATACATGAACACCTCAAACTATGGTCATCACCGGGAGTGGTCTCGATTATTGTCACTTCGGAGTTGCCGGATCATAACACATAGTAGGTGACTATAGACTTGCAAGATAGGATCAAGAACACACATATATTCATGAAAACATAATAGTTCAGATCTGAAATCATGACACTCGGGCCCTAGTGACAAGCATTAAGCATAGCAAAGTCATAGCAACATCAATCTCAGAACATAGTGGATACTAGGGATCAAACCCTAACAAAACTAACTTGATTACATAATAAATCTCATCCAACCCATCACCATCCAACAAGCCCATGATGGAATTACTCACGCACGGCAGTGAGCATCATGAAATTGGTGATGGAGGATGGTTGATGATGACGACGGCGACGAATCCCCCTCTCCGGAACCCCGAACGAACTCCAGATCAGCCCTCCCGAGAGGTTTTAGGGCTTGGCGGCGGCTCCGTATCATATATAGAGTTGGAGTTGGCGTCGGAAAGTCTCCAGGGGGCCCACGATGTAGGGGGGCGCACCCTAGGGGGGCGCCCCCACCCTCATGGACAGGGTGTGGGCCCCTTGATCTTCATCTTTGGCGAGGATTTTTTTATTATTTATTGTAAGATATTCCATGGAGTTTCAGGTCATTCCGAGAACTTTTGTTTTCTGCACATAAAACAATATCATGGCAATTCTGCTGAAAACAGCGTCAGTCCGGGTTAGTTCCATTCAAATCATACAAGTTAGAGTCCAAAACAAGGGCAAGAGTGTTTGGAAAAGTAGATATGACGGAGACGTATCATCGGTGGTGTCGTATCGAGGGTCGAGGGGTCGGGGTGTCGTGTAGAGGGTCGAGGAGTCGGGGTGTCGAGGTCTGGGGGTCGGGGTGTCGTGGTCGGGATGGCAAATCCTCGACCCCTTGACCCCTCGGCGACCCTCGACCCCTTGACCCTCGACACGACACCCCGACACCCCGACCCCTCGACCCTCGACACGACACCCCGACACCTCTTCTTCTTTTACTTCTTTTTTTCATCTTTCTTGTTTATTCTTAAAAAAATACCTAAACTAATTAAACTAAATAACCTAAACTAACTAAACTAAAAAACCTAAACTAATTAAACTAAATAACCTAGACTAATTAAACCTAAACTAACTAAACTAGAAAACCTAAACCAAGTAAACCTAAACTAACTAAACTAGACAACCTAAACTAATTAACCTAAACTAATGAAACTAAATAACCTAACCAAATTATACCCAAACCTAAACTAATTAAACCTACACAAACTAACTAAAAAACATAGACTAATTAAACCTAAACTAATTAAACTAAATAACCGAAACCTAAACTAAAAAATAGAGAAAAGGAGATGGGGTTGCAGGGGCTCACCTTGGGGGAGGGGGCGGCGGCGACAGGTCGGAGAGGTGACGGCGATGGGGCCGGGAGGGGGCGGCGACGGGCAGCGCTCCACGGGGGCGGTCCACCGGCGGCTGCGGCGGGGAGGCTCGGGAGGGGGGTGGAGAGGCAGGGAGGGGGCGGCGACCGGGTGGGGGGGCGGGGGTTGGTGGGCGGCGATGGGGCGGCGACGGAGAGGTGGTGGGCTGGTGGGGCGATGGGGCCGCAGCGGTGCTCGTCGGGCGGAGAGGAGAGGAGAGGAGAAAGAGATAGGGCGACGGCGGGGGCGCGGGCCGTTAAGTTATTTTGAAGCTTTGCCGTCCGTGTCGCCTTTGCCATCCGCAAGATGAGGGCAACATACGCTTTGCCGTCCGCTAGTGGACGGCAAAGAGGGGTCCTGTTAGGGCTTACCAGCAAGTGGGCCCAACGCCCTCTTTGCCGTCAGCTGGTGGACGGTAAAATGCTGGCTGATGGCAAAGCCTTTCTTTGCCGTTCGCTGCCTCTTTGCCGTCGGCTTTCCGCTAGCTGACGGCAAAGATGAGGCGGACGGCAAATCTTCTGATTCCAGTAGTGTAGTATCTTATAGTATTTACTAATTGGAGGCACCATACGAGGCACCAAATTAACTCTAGGAAAAGAGATTTTGTCCGTTGATGACAGGTGAAGCTCCATGTAAACGGCTCAGATTGTATAAGCGTGACCGAAGAGTCCAAGTTGTATAGACTAATGCTAAGGTCGTGATAGGTGCAACTTCACGTAAATGGCTCAGATTGTATAAACGTGATGAAAGAGTCCAAGTGGCAAAAATGCTACACTTACGAGAGAACCTACGTACTGTTACGTAACTTGCCTAACTACTAATCCCTCCGCCCCCCTGATTTCAACTGGATGGGGTCCCTCCCCTAATTTCCTCCAACAGAAAAAAGACACCTAAGCTGTTATGTTAGTTTACGTACGATATGTACATAGGTGTAGCATTGCTCGTCCAAGTTATATACAATACTGCTAACGAGAGAGCAGTTGGAGAAGCATGATTACGTTACGTACGTATGCAGCCATAAGAAAAAGGAAACCTGAAAAAAGAAGGAAACCGGCCTTACAAAAAAAAAACTTGCCGACAGGAAGCGCTCAGGCTCAGCCCTCATGCAAAGAGCAGGCTGCAATCGATCGCAGGCTCTTGCCGAGAAACTCCGTGCTTGAGGAGCCGGGATGTGGATGAGTTTGCTGTGACCTGTTGATGGGAAGTGCTCGGGCTGCACCCTGATGTCTAGAGGTGGCGGCGACCAGTCGCACACTCACCAAGCCCTCGCCGGGCGCCGGCTACATCGATCAATGTATTCATAAGCAAAAGAATGACATATATAGATGTTTCAGATTTGCTAATTGCTAAACCACCGGAAAGGTTTGACTCGAGATACATTTTTATTTAAATATTCTCTTTTTCATGATGCATGCATGTACGTGCGGTGAATTCTATAATGCACATTATTTTTCTACTAGACCATTGTCCGTGTGGCTCTTTCCACGTATACTTGGTGGTACTAGCATGCACGTATCAATATATTTGCTATTCTACTCTTAAATACACTTTTAATTGTGCTAGGTTCGATCTTAAAATTATGTGAAACAAGTTGTAAGTTCTCAAAGAATGATATAGTGATTTTGTAGCGATGGTGGATAATTAAAAAAAACAATTGTTATTTTAGATTACAAGTTTTCTTTAAAGAACTTACTGTAATTTTCTTCCTGAAACGGCATACAAAAAGGGAAGTATTCTACCGCATGAAGTGGATATAAAATAGCCCCGCAAAAGAAAAAGTGGATAAAATATATCTACTAATGTGTCCATTTTTTTCTTCTTATAAATGGAAAATAATAGCTATTGAAAACATCACCAAACACACAATTATACTCTAAAATATACACGAACAATTTGTATAACGTGCACATATATAAGGAAATGTCTTGAATTGTGAGGATAACAAAGAGAACATTTTGTTCGAATATTCTTTAATTTTATCCTATTTTATTATGTGTTCAAAAGATCTCATTTGTTACTGATTTAATACGAATTGTTGCATGTATTTTTCTTACCCCTCTATATTAATTAACAAGTACACTGAAGATATTTTCAATTTGGATGCCTTTTTCAGGGAAACAACACTCAATATTATCCGTACATTTGAAGATCGCTCTCTATTCGCCTCAGGAGAGGAGCCGTTGGAGATAGTAGTTGAAGACACCCTTGCGTGCAATGGCAGTTGTGGTGCCATGTTATTACGGGAGCAGCACTGGAACCGATGCATGTGTTATTCATAGAACATTTTCATGGATCTGCTGTTTTAAAGCGCCTGCTTATAGTCAAGAGAAAAATTGTGTTGTTTGCTAGGTTGTTCATCTATTACTGCATGGATGTCGTACGAACAATACTAATCTCCATAGTATATACTGGACATCCATAAATTTGAAGATCAAATTCCGACATGCATTGACAGTAAATAATACACAATACACTAAAAAACAAGACATTTCTTTTTGGCAACTCAAATTTTTGTTTGCGAATGTATAGCACATGCACCCCTTTTGCAATTGCTACTATCTACGTTGTCCACAAATTTCTACAAACATTAATAAAGTTCCATGCTCTTGTCTATATATTGGTTATAAATCCAAGGTTGCCTCCCCTCAAACATCGAGAATATTAATTGAATGTTGCAGCACAACTAACAATCAAGAAAACATTATGTATGAAATCTTTCTAATCGCAAAGAGGTTAAAAAAATATAACTCATTTTGTCTCTATGCCTAACAAAACCAATAGTTACATACAAGCTTATTAACACTCCATACAATTTTTTTAGTTTTTCTAATACTTCTAACCTTTCATTTTTATGTACACAATCAATATCAAAAGTGCTAGCCCATGCAGGTGCACGGGTTAATGACTAGTATAATAAATGATGATAGTGCAAAAAGTTGAAAGGAAAGGAACGAAAGAAACCGGCTTCCTTGAAAAAAACACAAAAAACCTGGTTGGAAAACTCCCTCACCATAAAATCTGAGATGCAAGTAAATAAACGCCTGTAGCAGTCGCTATTGAGGCGGCTCACGCCAAAGTACCTACGGGCAATTTGCATGTACCACTTGCTAAAGGTGATCGAGATATAACAATTGTATCTTTTACTCGTCACTAAACTGAAAGGTCAATTACATAGAGCCTAATACACCCAGGGAACACATGCAACAAAAAAGAACAGTGTACCAAACATGCATTATACAATTATTAAGAAAAAAAACCATATGTGAAAAATGACACGGCAGGAGCACCAATAGGTGGTGAGATATAGTAGCTACTCCAAACCGTACCTCACTCTGTGAATGTTGATGGTCTCAGCCACAGTGCCCATCATTTCCTGAAACGGCAGCCTCTTCAGAGTATGCTTCTGCTGTCACGGTGGCACGAGTAGCAGGTAAATTGG
Source organism: Triticum urartu (assembly GCF_003073215.2). Lineage (NCBI taxonomy): Eukaryota > Viridiplantae > Streptophyta > Magnoliopsida > Poales > Poaceae > Triticum > Triticum urartu. Next base: position 14,165,365 of record NC_053028.1, read on the forward strand.
GTCCATCGAGCATGGTGCCGGGGAAACTGATCCACGAGCACCTATGGGACTTGGCGGACCGAGCCCCTTTCGGTTCGGCGGGGGCGGAGATCGCGCAAAGAGCAGATCGAGGCGAAGCACACGAGCAGTTTACCCAGGTTCGGACTGCACGGATGCGTAAAACCCTACTCCTGCTTTGTGATTTGTATTGCGTTCTTGCTCGGGAGCGCGGAGTGCTATAGTACACACCAGCAGCTAGCGAGACCGAGCATGAATGAGTGTCCCCCCCCTTCGTTGCGCATGGGCCTCCTTTTATATGCTCAAGGGGTCACCGACAGGTGGCAACATAGACAAGGGCAAAAATGGAAAGGTGGTGGTTGGTACAGCAACTTGTACAGTGTATCATACCTAACCCTGACGGCAGGGGACAAGGGCATTGAATGCCCGTCTGTGTCGTCCAAACAGTGTAGAAAGGGACCGCCAGGGACGCCACCATTCGCCACGATATCGATCTTGTCAGCACCGCTTACCGCTGCGCACCGCTGGCTGCACAGCCTCCCGCCACGTACGCCTGGGAGGGTCCCAGGACGACACGTTGATGGGTGTGCTGGAGCGCGGGCGCAGAGTGGTGGCTTGCCGCGGCAAGCACCTTGCCGCGGTTGTTGTCTTGTCGCGTCCGGGAGCTTGCCGCTCACTAGGCCTTGCCGGGACGCGTGGCGCGCCACGGCAAGTTCCTTGAGATGCCTTGGTTGGCCTTCCCGACAAGCTCCTCTTGCCGGGGTCTTGTCTCCTTGGCTTAAATACTTTGTTCTTGAATGGCTCCAAAGGAACCACGGAGGACCTTGGCGGTCACCCGGCAAGCCTTGCCGCGGGATGCTGCGACTGCCCGTGCACAAGTTCGGGATACTAGGGTACCCCTACTCTAATACACCGACAGGAGCCCCCGGGCCTGGGCCATACACGGTGCCGAGCGCTATTGGGCCAGGCCCAAAACAGGGCACGGGCACACGCGGCCTATCTTACGCCGTATCTTTCTCCGGTCCCACCGCGCCCTCCCCGAACGGCACGCGTCGAATGCGGCGTCGTGGGAGAGATCGTGGGTGGTTTCGTTATTCGGAAAGGCGGAACGTCCGCCCCCTCCCTCTTTATAAACAGGGGAAACAGGAGCATTACGCCCATCCGCCAGTTACTGCTCCACTCTTGAAAATCTCCGCCGCTCCCCCGTCTAAAGAGAGCAGCGCTCCGCCCCCCATCACCACCAGCACCACCAACGCCGTCGTCTTCCTCCACCACTTCCGCAATGGCTCCGAAAGCCGACAAGGGGAAGGTCGTGAAGTCAGGCGAGGCACAGCAGCTTGCGGCGCTGCGAAAGGAGCAGGCCATCTTCCACCCAAAGCTCGCCGTGAAGAAGCTGAGGGAGTACTACTACCTCTTCTGGTCGACGGAGACGCGGGCGCACCCGCGCACGAAGGTACTCCCCGCCGCCGCCTGGAAGATGGCTCCCAACGGATACCCTTTCTTCGCCTTGTTCTTCTACTACGGGCTCTGCCCGCCCTTCTCCGAATTCTTCTGCGATATCATGAACACCTACGGGTTCTGCCTCCTTGACTTTACCCCCAATGCCGTTCTGACCATGGCGGTTTTCGCACATCTTTGCGAAAACTTTGTCGGAGTCCACCCAAACGTAGCTCTTTTCCGCCACTTCTTTATGCCCCGAGTAGAGAGAGGTGAGCCTTTATCCGGCGGGATCGCCTGGATCTCGAGGGCCGGCAAGAAGGAAGCCTATCTGGAGGGAGAGCTTCGCGGCAAGTGGGAGGAGTGGAGAGCTGACTGGTGCTGGGTTGTCGAGGAGAACCCGCAGCCGTTTACCGCCCGGCGCCAAACCCCAGTAGTGCGCGGCAATGACTGCAGCAACGTGGCCCCGGAAGATGCTAGGCTGAAGATTGCCATCGCCCGGATCCAACGCCTCAGGCTTGCCGGGCTAACTGTAGGCGCGGTTGGCGCAGATTTCCTTCGCCGCCGCATTGCCCCACTGCAGGAGAGAGGGAGACCCGCCCTGGAGTTCAAGAACGCGGCGGATATCATGAGGCTGCGCCCGGGCCTCAACTACAACTTCACTGTGCTGGAGCTCAACGCGATGCTCCAGGAACTGTTCAAGTATGACCCAGAGCATCCCGAGGTCTTCAGGTTGCCGCAGGGCGTCGTTCCGTTGTGCAACAATTCCTCGCTCGACCGCATCCGTGCAATGATGCCGCAGTGCGATTCGCATGGAATTGTGCCAACTTGGCAAGAGCCAGAAGACGTCGTCGTGCAGGAGTTCTTCGACGGCCTGGTGGAAGTGCCGATCCGCTCCGACGAGAAGGACGGCCTCACTCGCGACACCACCGAGGAGGAGTTGAAACGCATCGCCACCCGGCTGGAAGAGGCGGCGGCAGCCGCAGCCGCGGCCGAGTTTGGATTCACTTTGGAGGAGGCAGATGCAGCCGAGGCGGCAAGCCGTGCAGAGCGAGAAGAGCTTGCCGGCAAGAAGGAGCCTGCCGGGTGTGGCGCCGAATCGAGCGAGCCCGCCAAGGACACAAGCGGCTCGTTGGAGATCAATTCCTCTTCCTCCTCGTCTTCGGGCAGCTCGCCGCAAGCAAAGCCTCCATCTCCACCAAGAAGGCATCTTCGCAAGGCCGGGGACGTAGAGGAGCGGCAGGCGGGTCAACAGCCGCCGCGCCGCGCGACACGCTCCACCACGGCAAGCACTGTTGCTGCGGGAGCATCTCACGCTGCTGCGGCAACTGGAGCGGGGTCTTCCCAGACCACCGCTTCTGCCCCTGTTGCCCCTCACGCCGCGGCGACAACCAGAGCGGGGACGTCTCAAGCCACCGCCACTGTTCCCGCCAAGCGGCCAAGGGAATCTACTCCTCCGCCTTCCCGTGCCGGACGGGAGCCGGACTTCGACTTCTCCGCGTTCAGCTCCGACGAGGAAGAAGAAGACGAGTAAGATTCACTTGTTATATTTGTAGTTCTTCAATCCTTGCTGTTTTGCCTTGTATCTCATTTGCCTTGCTTCGAACTCTTTCCTTTTCAGGACGCTAGCCTAGAGAGCGGCGAAGAGAGCCAAGATCCCGGTGATCAACATTGACGACGAACCCACCGAGCCAGAAGGAGGTGCGCCCGAGATCACCTTGCCGGACCCGACACTTATTCTGCAGAGCAGCCCCCAGCGTAAGCATATGGTTCGCTTTCCGCCGTGAGGCGCGCATAGATACTCTTGCTTTGTTGACATCTGACTGTTGGCTGGTGTAGGAGCAGAGTAGCCTCACCAGGAGCGCCCGGAGACAGCCCCCGGCATGCCATCTGCTTCGACTACGCCGCCAAGGGAGAGCCACCCGGTAAGGGAGAGGTCTCCGGCAAGGGAGAGTTCTCCGGCAAAGGGGAGCTCTCCGGCAAGGGGGAGTTCTCCGGCAAGGGGGACTTCTCCGCCAAGGGACAGCACCAGCGTCCCCCCGGTGACGTAGACTACGACCGCCGAGCCCAGTACAGGTAATCTTCTCGCCAAAGCTTCCCTTGGGTTCTTCTTTATTTGATCTTCTTTTCGCTTGGATTCTTGCTTGACTCTTCTACCGTTTTCGGCCGTCAGATCCATCTGCTGCGGAGCCAATGGAGACGGAGGTTGCCGCCAACGACGCTGCCGATCCCGAAGGAGCAACCGGCGCTGACGATCCCGCCGGTGACGAGGCCGCCAAGGCTGCCGCCGCAGAAGCAGGCGGGGGATCTGGCGATCGTACTGACGACCCTGAGGCTGCAGGAGCGCCAGGCGCTGCACCGACCCCCGATCTGTCCGCCGCTGCTGCAGCGCCAGGCTCCGAAGAGCCCCAGCCAGGCGTCTACCTGAAGGCCGGCGATGGCGTCTTCATCAACCTCCCCTGGGCGTCAAGCTCCAGGGCGCCGGTCGAGGGAGAAAGCTTCGACGGAGAAGTGCTTGCCTCCGCTGGGCTGAAGATAGTTGACGCGCCGAGCAGCAGCAGCGGCGAGCCGGAGGAGGAGCGGCTGCTGCGGAAGCTACTGTCACTCTACCGCGCGCGGCAAGCCAAGCTGAAATCTCGCGAGGCGCTTGTCGCGAAGGCGGGAGTAGACATAGAGAAGCGCGTGCAGGAGCTCGGGGGTTTTCATCAGGAAGCTCTCCGGTCTCTGGCAAAGGAGCGGGAGCAACTCGCCGCGGAGCAGCAGGCCTTCTTCCTCGAGAAGGCCGAAGTTGAAGAGCGGCAGCGGCTTGCCGCTGAAAAGCTGTCTGCGCAGGAAGGCGAATTGGCGCAGCGGAAGGTCAACCTTGACAGCCACGAGGAGGAGCTTGCCGCGCGCGAGCAAACAGTCGGCGGGGCCCTCAAGCAAGCAGAGGATGCTGCCGCAGCTGCCGAGGCCGCCAAGAAGGTGCTGGAGATGAAGGTGGCGCAGCTGGAGGCAGATCTCAAGGCATATGGTGAAGAGCTTAGCGCCGCCAAGGACTCCAACGCAGATCTTGAGTCGAAGCTGACCACTTTGACCAAGACGCTGGACGGCGCCAAGGAGCAGGAGGCAGCCTTGAAGAAGGAGATCAAGGCCGACAAGGCACTGCTGGAGAGTGCTGCCGCCACCCAGAATGCTTTTAGGGAGACGGTGGAGCACTGGACGGAGAGTCTTGTGAACGTTGCCACGGACATTGACAGGGAGCTGGCGCAGCTGGGGATGGCGGATCTCGGGTATCCCTCCGACGAGAATCTCCAACCCAGCGCCAATCTCACCTTGTTGTTCAAAGGCGTGGCGACGGCCCTCCAGCGACTCCGGGAAAGGATCCCAAAGCAGCTGGCCGACGAGTTGCGCAAGATCTGCGCGGGAGTTGTTCAAAAGGTGCTGGTGAAGGTGGCCTTCCGCAATCCTGGCCTCAACCTCACCAACGTCCTCAAGTCCTTGCCGCCGGATGCTGATCTGGAGGCGCTCAAGACCCTTGTCGCGCCCATTGTGGACAAGGTGAGCGGGATCAAGAGGATTGAGGGCGGTCGCACAGACTAAGCCGCCCGTTCTCTTCCGTTCTTGTCGCTGTTGATCATGTCATTAAAACCATTTGTTAGAGCCGCAACAAGCTATTTTGTGATATAACACTATTTTGGGTAGTGATTGCTATGTTATTCCCTTTACTTGATTCCTCCCTTTGTATGTTTTTGCCCTACGCTTTTAGGGAACATGCCGGCGCAGGCACCTTAGCCGCGAGCGCTGAGTGCGGGACGTCAGCAGCCTGCTGGCGGTGCCGCTGCCGACAAGAAATCTTATCACAACTAGCTGCAGCTCACTTAAGTTGTTGAGCGGACTCGAAACAAAGTAAGGGCGCGACTAGTTAAGCAACTAGTCGCAGCTCACTTAAATTGTTGAGCGGACTCGAAGCAAAGTAAGGGCGCAACTAGGTACGAGTTGGTTCCTCTGCGCACAGGTTTTCTGTTGTTTGCTTCCCGGCAAGGCGAGACTTTCTTGAACAATGCCTGATCCATACCATTATCTTCTCCTCCCCCCCCCCCCCCCCCCGGCAAACTTGTGCGCGAGGGAACTTTCCTTTCCTTGAGAAGAAAGAAGAGAAAATAAAGGTATGGAGCCTTATGGCTCGTTGTTGCTTACCGGGTGTAGGTGCTGCACAAAGTGTCAGATAACACATGCAAAAAATAGAAAGCATGAAATTGACAAGATGTGCGGAGCACATGAGCTTTACTTATGCACGGGGTCTGCGCCCGGCTTTGTACAAAGGATTATATGCAACTGCGGCAAGACTTGTACAAAAGGTGGTTGCCGGAACGGGTTCCGGCAACCGCGCCTTACGGGTAAAACTTACGAAGATGTTCAATGTTCCAGGAGTTGCTCACCGGAATGCCATCTTCCGTCTCAAGGCGGACAGCGCCAGGCCTAGTGACTCGTTTCACCCGGTAAGGGCCTTCCCACTTCGGCGTCAACTTGTTGGAATTCTTGGCGGACTGAACGTGCCGAAGAACAAGGTCGCCTTCCTCGACACTTCTAGCATTAACTTTGCGGCTATGGTAGCGGCGCAAAGCTTGCTGGTAGCGAGCAGCTCGCACAGCAGCCTGAAGACGGTCTTCCTCAAGGAGCAGCGCGTCATCTTCTCGCAGCTGCTCTTGCTCGAGCTCATCATAAGCGAGCACTCAAGGCGACCCGTATACGAGTTCCATGGGGAGAACTGCCTCTGCTCCATAGACTAGAGCGAAAGGTGTCTGGCCAGTGGCTCGATTTGGCGGCGTCCTGATTGACCAAAGAACCACCGGCAGCTCCTCGATCCAGTTTCTTCCGCACTTGTGCAGCCTGTCGAAAGTTCTGGTCTTGAGCCCACGCAGCACTTCAGCATTTGCCCTCTCCGCTTGACCGTTGCTTCTCGGGTGAGCAACAGAAGCGAAGCAGACCTTGGCGCCAAGATCTTGGACGTACTGCATGAAGGTGCGGCTCGTAAATTGTGTACCGTTGTCGGTGATGATCCTGTTAGGGATCCCGAAGCGGCAAACAATCGACCTGAAGAACTTGACTGCTGACTGTGCTGTCACCTTCCTCACTGGTTCCACTTCCGGCCACTTTGTGAACTTGTCGATTGCAACGTACAAGTACTCAAAGCCCCCGACAGCTCGGGGAAAGGGGCTGAGTATGTCGAGCCCCCAGACCGAAAATGGCCAGGATAAAGGGATCGTCTGGAGAGCTTGAGCTGGCTGGTGTATCTGCTTGGAATGGAACTGGCACGCTTCACACTTGGTTACTTGTGCAGTTGCATCCTGGAGGGCTGTCGGCCAAAAGAAACCTTGCCGGAATGCCTTGCCGACAAGTGCTCTTGCGCCAACGTGGTGACCACGTATGCCTCCATGTATCTCTGCCAACAGCTTCTGTCCACCTTCCCGGGGAATACACTTTAATTTCACCCCATTGAGCCTTCTTCTGTACAATGTGTTGTCGACAAACTGGTACATACTTGACTGTCGGGCTACTCTTTCCGCTTCTTCTTGCTCTTCGGGAAGTTCTCCTGTCCGAAGGAAATGGACAATCTGCTGTGCCCATGCCGGAGCTTGTGGCTCGACAACAAGGACTAAAGGCATATCTGTTGCTGCGGGAACATCCGCTTCTACGGCGAGAACCTGCGGCTCAGCCGGAGCTTGACGTTCCCCGACAAGCTTGCCGGAGCAAAACTTGTCGGGAGCCTCTGCTTCCACGGAACAAACCCTAGGGCTTGCCGGAGCAAAACTTGTCGGGAGCCTCTGCTTCAACGGGACAAAGCCTAGGGCCTGCCGGAGCAGACTGCTCCGCAGCGCTATTGGTGTTGATCTTGGGGACCTTCTTGGCGGCGGCTTCGGGAAGCTCTGCCGGAAAATAGTCACCAGAAATCAACTTCCTCTTCTTGCCCTGTCCAGTTGATGGCGTTACGGACAGTTGAGTCAGCTTGAGCAAAAAGATCCCTGGTTCCACAGGTAACTTAAGTGCGGCGCACTTTGACAGGCCATCGGCAATGTCGTTCTCAGCTCTTGGAACGTGCTCCATCTGCAGGCCGTCAAAGTGCTCTTCTAGCTTTCTCACTTCGTCGACGTAGGCTTCCATCAACGGACTTTGATAGTTCTTGTTCACTTGGCGGACGACAAGCTGTGAGTCACCCCTGACAATGAGCTTCTTGATCCCTAGGTCTGCCGCGATCCTGAGACCGGCAAGCAAGCCTTCATACTCTGCAGTATTGTTTGTTGCTTGCTCCCTGGGAAAGTGCATCTAGACTACGTACTTGAGGTGCTCTCCGGTGGGTGCGACAAGTAGCACGCCAGCGCCGGCGCCTTGCAGCGAAAAGGCACCATCAAAGTACATCAGCCACTCTTTGCTTGCTTCCTTGACGGGGATGCTGATTTCTGGAATTTCTTCATCTGGTGTTGGCATCCACTCTGCTATGAATTCTGCCAATGCTCTGCTTTGGATAGTTGAAGTACTCTCAAACTTGAGGCCAAAGCTTGACAGTTCCAGTGCCCACTCAACAATCCTGCCTGTTGCTTCTGGATTCTGCAGTATCCTCTTCAGCGGAAAGCGAGTGACAACTGTGATCTCATGTGCTTGGAAGTAATGGCGCAGCTTTCTCGAGGCCATGAGGAGGCCGAAAAGCAATTTCTGCACACTAGAGTACCTTGACCTAGCCCCCTGCAGAAGGGAACTGACAAAGTAAACTGGGCGCTGCACCATTCTCTTCTGTATCTCTTCGCGTGCCTACGCAGATTCATCCTTGTCGGGACCAGAGCTTGTCGGGGAAGCCCCCTACTTGTCACTGGATGTGCTTGCCGCGGTTGCTGGCTCATCATCTGCCTCCCTCTCCGCAACTAACGCAGCACTAACCACTTGATTGGTTGCCGCTATATACAGCAGCAACTTCTCTTGTGGCTTAGGTGCGACAAGTGTTGCAGCGGAGGACAGGTATCTCTTCAAGTCCTGCAGTGCAGCCTCCGCTTCCGGAGTCCATTGCATCGGACCTGCCTTTTTCAATATTTTGAAAAATGGCAGGGCGCGCTCAGCAGACCTAGAGATAAACCTGTTGAGAGCAGCCACACAACCGGCAAGTCTTCGTATATCCTTAACGTGCTTTGGTGCTTCAATTTGCTCAATCGCCCTAATCTTGTCGGGATTGGCTTCAATTCCCCGCTGAGATACGAAAAACCCGAGAAGCTTGCCGGAAGGAACTCCAAACACACACTTCTCGAGGTTTAGCTTGAGGTTGATCTTGCGCAGATTTGCAAAGGTCTCGTCTAAATCTTGAATCAGAGTTGCCCTGTCCTTGCTCTTGACCACTATGTCATCCATGTAGGCTTCCACATTCCTGTGCATTTGTGGCTCAAGAGCGACATGGACTACCCTTGCAAATGTTGAACCAGCATTCTTTAAATCGAAAGGCATCCGTACGAAACAGTACGTGCCACATGGAGTAATGAATGCGGTTTTCTCCTCATCCTCTTCTGCCATGAAGATCTGATGGTATCCTGAGTATGCGTCAAGAAATGAAAGCAAGTCACATCCGGAAGTGGAGTCAATAATCTGGTCAATGCACGGCAAGGGAAACGGATCTTTGGGACAAGCTTTATTAACATCGGTAAAGTCGATACAAAGCCTCCATTTCCCGTTTGCCTTGCGCACGACTACAGGATTGGCCAACCACGTAGGATGGAGCACTCCTCTGACAAGGCCTGCTCCTTCCAACTTCTTGATTTCTTCTGTGATGAACTCTTGGCGCTCCACTGCTTGCTTCCTGACCTTCTGCTTGACGGGCCGCGCATGAGGACAAACGGCAAGATGGTGCTCAATTACTTTCCTGGGAACACCAGGGATGTCAGACGGCTGCCACGCAAACACGTCGACGTTCGCCCGCAGGAAAGCAATGAGCGCGCTTTCCTATTTAGGGTCGAGAGTGGCACTGATGGTGAAGGTACCACCAGTGCCGCCCTCCTTGGCAGACACTTTCTTGGTCTCTGGCGGAGTTGCCATTGCCTTCTTACACTTGCCGGTGGAGCTCGATGGTGCGTCCTCGACGGCAGCGCAGCACTCCGAAGAGGTGCGCTTGCCGGAGTGGGCATCAGAACTCTTGCCGGACTTGGTCTTCTTCTTCCCCCCGGGAGCTTCAACGGCATGTGTCTTGCGATCAGTTGCGGCTGCTGCTTCCCGGTAGATCTTGCCGGCGCAGATAAGAGCATCTTTCTTGTCGCCAGGGACAGAAATGACACTTATCGGGCCTGGCATCTTTAGCAAGTTGTATGCGTAGTGAGAGGCTGCCATGAACTTGGCGAGTGCCGGACGGCCAAGTATTCCATTATAGGGTAATGTAAAATCGGCAACGTCGAAAGTGACCCTCTCAGTCCTAAAATTCAACTCGCTGCCAAATGTCACCGGCAGCGTAACTTTCCCCTTCGGCTTGCTCCTTCCCAGGCTGATTCCTTGGAATGTGCCGGTCTCTTCAAGCTCGCTATCAGGGATCTGGAGTTTCTGGAGTACAGCGGAGGAGATCAGGTTCAAGCCGGCCCCGCCATCAACTAACATCTTAGTGACCTTGAGGTTGCGGATAGTTGGTGAAACCAACATCGGCAAGCACCTGACCGCAGTTGTACGATCAGGGTGGTCCTCAATATCAAAGATGATAGGCGTGCTGGACCATTTCAGAAGCTTGCGCGACTCGACAGGTGGTTCTGCTGCATTGACTTCCCGCGCCCACTGCTTGAGTTGGCGGTGTGAAGTATGCAGAGAAGCACTGCCGTCGACGCACAAAACTTCTGTGGCTTTTTGGAACTCCTGCTCACTGGTCTCGACATCATCCATGTCTTCATCTTCGTCGTCATCTTCATCATTGTCGCGGCTGCGGGGAGGTCTGTCTCCTTGCCGCTGCTTGGCCTTGCCGCGGCGTCCTCCCTGGCCGGCACGCTTCTTACCGGATTCTGCAGCGCCTCCTTGGGCCCTCTCCTTGTCGCGTCGCTCGTATTCAGCCTTTTGCTGCTGGACGAGCTGCTCGACCTTCTTGTAGCTCTGGAGGTCATGGCCCTTGGTGCGGTGGATCTTGCAGTACTGCTTGTCGGTGCCGTCCTGCTTGTCGGCGACCGCCACAGCCTGGCAGTTGGTGCATGCGGCAACCTCCTTGCCGGAGCTACCAACTTTGGCTTTATTGGCGCCACCTTCGTTGCCGGACTGCTCAACGACTAGCACATCTTTGCCTTTCTTCTTCCTGTTGTTCCGCCGCCGGTTTTTCTTTGCCGGGGCGGCGTCCTCGCTGTCAGATCCTCCTGCTCCTGTATTCTCTCCGGGAAATTTCCTCCCTTCCTCAGCACGTGCACACTTGTCGGCCAGGGCATACAGCTCACTGATGTCCCTGATCTTGCACATCGCCATCTCCTCCCGCATCCTGCGGTTACGCACGTTCTGATGGAACGCGCTGATGACCGCAGCAGGGTGGACATTTGGGATGTTGTGCTGTACACGGCTGAATCTCTGAATGTACTTGCACATGGGCTCTCCTTCCTTCTGGACGAGCAGGTGAAGGTCACTCTCTTGGCCATGAGGCTTGTGGCCGCCTGTAAAGGCACCGACAAACTGATGGCATAGGTCTGCCCAGGAGGATATGGAGTTCTCCGGCAAGTGCATGAGCCAGGACCTGACGTTAGGCTTGAGCACCAGCGGGAAGTAGTTGGCAAGGATCCTGTCGTCCCGTCCCCCGGCAGCTTGCACCGCGATGGTGTAGATGCTGAGGAACTCCGACGGATGCGACTTGCCGTCATACTTCTCTGGTACGTCTGGCTTGAAATTCTTCGTACTGGGCCACTGGACTTGCCGAGCTCATGGTAAACGCAGGGTATCCTACCGCGTACGGCAAGTCACCTGGTTCCCCCGGCGCATGCATGTCGACAGAGGGCCCAGCGCGCTGGTCTGATTGACGCCGCGCTTCTCGTCGGCGCTCGATGCGAGTACGAGCGTCTTCTTGCTGTCGTTCGTGAAGAACTTGGCACTGATCACGACGAGCTCGTGGATCCGACGATGCGGTGGAGTCGCTGTCGAGGTGGATCCGGCGAGTCGGCGATCTTGGCCTTCGGGGCGGAGAGTGCACTGTGGTTGCACCCCCACCGGTCTTGTCGCCACCGGCCCGTGCCTGGCTGACTTGCCGTGGCTGCGATGTGTTCGGCTACCGTGGGGTGTCGCCGTTGGCGAAGCCGATGAGGCTCTGAATGGTGGCCCTCCAGTCGTCGATCTTGTCTGCCGCTGGAGGGTAGTCTAGGAGCAGTTGAGCTCGCGCCAAAGCTTCTGCTGAAGTGGCGGGCAGCGGTGGTGAACGGTGCGAGGAGCAGGATATGCTCGGACTTCTAACTATGTTAGAAGGAGCAGTATCCTGTCCAGGCGACCGTGCCTCGCTCGTTCGTGCCAGCATGTTGGCGTGCATGCTGGTCTTGAGCCCTCCGAGCTTTGGGGGGAAGATGGCCCGCTCCTTTCGCAGCGCCGCAAGCCGCTGCGCCTCTCCTGACTTCACGACCTTCCCCTTGTCGGCTTTCGGAGCCATTGCGGAAGTGGTGGAGGAAGACAACGGCGTTGGTGGTGCTGGTGGCGATGGGGGGCGGAGCGCTACTCTCTTTAGACGGGGGAGCGGCGGAGATTTTAAAGAGTGGAGCAGTAAGTGGCGGATGTGCTTCGCCTCGATCTGCTCTTTGCGCGTGAGCACCATGACGCTGCCAGTCCTGCGCTCCCTGAGATGGGCGCGGTGCGTGTACGGACGCCGAGGTCTTGGAGTGCGCCCGGTCGTTGTGGGAGCCGGCTACGCCGCCGATGAGCAGCGCAGCCTTGTCCTTGGACCTGGCAGCACCGTGAGCTCCCTCGCCGTCGTACGTTCTTCCGCCGGCGTCTACCCCACTAGCCGTTTGCTCCGACGGTGGTGGGTTTGGCGCGGACAGAGCAGCCGCCTCCGAAGCCTTCTTCTTCGGCGGCATGTCGATGAAGATGATGAAGATCTAGCTCGTGTGAACGCCGGATCTGGTTCACACAACCTCGACGCTCCCCTACCTGGCGCGCCAAAGATGCCGGGGAAACTGATCCACGAGCACCTATGGGACTTGGCGGACCGAGCCCCTTTCGGTTCGGCGGGGGCGGAGATCGCGCAAAGAGCAGATCGAGGCGAAGCACACGAGCAGTTTACCCAGGTTCGGGCCGCACGGATGCGTAAAACCCTACTCCTGCTTTGTGGTTTGTATTGTGTTCTTGCTCGGGAGCGCGGAGTGCTACAGTACACACCAGCAGCTAGCGAGACCGAGCGTGAATGAGTGTCCCCCCCTACGTTGCGCATGGGCCTCCTTTTATATGCTCAAGGGGGCACCGATAGGTGGCAACATAGACAAGGGAAAAAATGGAAAGGTGGTGGTTGGTACAGCTACTTGTACAGTGTATCATACCTAACCCTGACGGCAGGGGACAAGGGCATTGAATGCCCGTCTGCGTCGTCCAAACAGTGTAGAAAGGGACCGCCAGGGACGCCACCGTTCGCCACGATGGCGATCTTGTCAGCACCGCTTACCGCTGCGCACCGCTAGCTGCACAGCCTCCCGCCACGTACGCCTGGGAGGGTCCCAGGACGACACGTTGATGGGTGTGCTGGAGCACGGGCGCAGAGTGGTGGCTTGCCGCGGCAAGCACCTTGCCGCGGTCGTTGTCTTGTCACGTCCGGGAGCTTGCCGCTCACCGGGCCTTGCCGGGACGCTGGCGCGCCGCGGCAAGTTCCTTGAGATGCCTTGGTTGGCCTTCCCGACAAGCTCCTCTTGCCGGGGTTTTGTCTCCTTCCCGGCAAGCTCCTCTTGCTGGGGTCTTGTCTCCTTGGCTTAAATACTTTGTTCTTGAATGGCTCCAAAGGAACCACGGAGGACCTTGGCGGTCACCCGGCAAGCCTTGCCGCGGGATGCTGCGACTGCCCGTGCACAAGTTCGGGATACTAGGGTACCCCTACTCTAGTACACCGACACATGGTATAATAGAAGTCAACGCATGATCTACATTGCAACGATTTGGTTCTTCCCGACGTCTCTTATTCCCTTGTACATTTTCACATTGTTTTGAAGGTCATCTATTGTCTCTCAGGATTAGCTTCTCCTCTTCCCCCCAAAAAATTGGCTCCTTTTTCTTCATTTTCTACATATTTAAATGTGACGGTTGTGTGTTCCAACTGGTAGAAGTCGATGCTGCTTGAGTGAAAATGGGGAGGTATATATGAGACACAATGAACGACTATGTATTCACGTGGGGAGTTATTGGATCAGTACTATCTTGTATTCACTTTAGGTCCTGCCATTTTTGAAAGGTCCATGCATGCCAGAGAAATCCATGTGCCAAACCAAAATGATAAGGGCTCATCCTATAGACCAAGCACGTGGCCAGATTCGACACATAAAGACCTTTGAGCATGCAATACTAGAATGGCTATTGTTTATCAACACTTGGAACTTCGTAATTTCGTGAATCTGCTAGGTTTTCAAGCCTACTAGAATTATTATCACCCTCATTGATATATTCATCATTATCATTTGTGTTTTTAGTTGGTTGCTCTTGAACATTCACAATGGCCAATTGCAGGGAATCCCTGGAAGAACTACAAGTACTAGTTCTGATATTATTTTTTCCATATTTATCGTTTTTGGGATTTTTACCAATTCATCTATGCATTTTTTTCTCTTTGTTTTATCATTGCTGGGTATATACTTTCTAGAAGACATGTCACAAACAAGCTGCAAAACAAATGGTAAATGCATGAATCAAAAGCACCTGGATATATATGATTTGGGCAGTAGGTCGAATCAATCAGCACGAACCTGAAGCAGGTGGAAGAAGATCTGGCTGATATGGAGCTGTTAAATCCAGAGAGCAGGGCTATTTAACAACAAATGGATGAGCGGGCAGGGCGGGATTACAGGGATGGAACAAGGGAAACGTACCCACGCTCCAACATGATGGGGACAAGAGTAGTACGTTGAGTCTTTGTCAGAAAAAAAGAGAGTAAACCGTTGAGTATAGAACGAGAGCTTATTGGGGGACAGGAACCAAATATCGCCGTTGTTCTTGGCTCACCGTGACCTTGGAATAGGAAAAGCATGGGTGGGACGATGCCGTTATGGCATTGAGAATTTGGGAGAGGAAGACGAGGCGTCGAAATACAGAGAATTTAGCGATTTTACTTCATGCATTTGTTTCTGAGAGAATTTTATTTCATTTTTTAGCAGGACAAATTTATTTCGCGCATGAGACTCCCTTGTCCAGTAATGGGGTGGCCTGACGGGATGTGCCCTTGTACAGCTGCACACTTTTGTGCCCATCTGTTAATTTTTCTGTTGATTTCTTGCACATAAAGGCTTAGATCTCCATGCAGATTTACTGCCTCAGACGGGGTCCTGGGGGTCCTGAGCGAGCAAACCGTTTACCGGGATTATGGGCCGGCCCTTGGACCATTTGTGCGGCCGTCGCACAACGTTAATGCATCTCCATAGATAATGGAAGATCCTATGGGCTTCTTTAGGATAACAAAATGGAGACCACATACTTTAGGCTACTCTGTCCATATGGCCACAGTTTTATTGTTCCAGGCACCTCCTACTCCCTAATGCCTTTTCACAACTTCTTATGTTCTTCTCTTGTCTATTCAAATTGTTACTCCTATTAGGCTCCTTCACCACCTATTTGAAATTGTTGTAGAAGTGTTGGAATAGTAGAGCTCGATCTTTATGCTTGGGTGAAGATAGAAGGACATATATGTTGGAAATATGAGCAATTTACCGAATGATTTTATTGACAGAAATACTAGATAAAGCATGACTAATATAGCAGAGACAACACAAGTCATGCAATTCGACAGAGAGAAGGCAAATAACATATGTATATATGAACTAGAACCGAACACACCTAGAACAGACACTAGAGCAAGAAGTTGTGACAGAACCTCTAACAGAAAGAGTATGAGAACGTACGGAACGGGAGCAATGCACCGGTCTTGGGGTCGGTGTCCTCGCCAGCCTTGTTGTCGAGCAGGTTGTCGACGTTGGGGAAGAAGTCTTCGGAGTCCGGGGCGTCCGTGACGAAGAAGTCAGTAGTCGCGCTGAGCGCTCCCCAAAAACCTTATCGCCCTTCTCCCATACAGGACTCAAAAGGTGCAGTTTTGGAGGACTACTGTCCCGACCTGTGGTGCACGCCGCAAGCCGGGATGGGGAAGATCATAGCAGCAACGCAGGGCTCGGGAACTTTGGAGAGGAGGAGGATCTTCTGGTGTGTCTCTCTGGAGAGGAGCGACCTCTCTAATATAGGCACATGACAAGGAGGCGAACAGGCTGCGACGGGAGGTGAAGCACCAGAGGGAGACGAAGCGAACAGACTTCAGCCGAAGAGGCGAGCCGTTCAGATTCAGTGTCCATTACAGAAAAACGTTTCAGCTCCCGCGTGACCTTTCGTATACCCGTCGTGCGTGGCAAAAATTTAAACATCGGCTCGGCTCATTTCCGCAACCCGCGGCGAGGCGTGGCGTGGCGTGGCGAGGCGGGCGGCAGAGGAGGAGCGCACGTGGATGTCCCTCTTGTTCTCATGCTCATACAAGTGGGGAAAGAACCTTCCTTATAAGGAGGTCCAACGCCCACTAAACTAGCAGTGTGGGACTAAACTTTAGTAGTATCCCTTGCCTTGCACAAATGGGCTAAATGGGCTAAGTTGACCAACCTGAAATAGTTATTGGGTTGGCCCATAAATAGATAAAATTTCAGCAATCCCCTACCAGATCCTAGAGACACATAGAATTTGCCTTTAGTTCCAAAATACTATTTTATATACCGGTACTACAGTGAAGACTGTTAAGTTGAATAGTGGACTAGGCCTTGAACTGCAAGTTTTCTTCGAATCTAGCTTCACATAAAGCCTTGACCGATACATGGCTACCGTGGGTCTTCCCCGCGGGTGGAGCTTATGCGTCATACTTCGAGATCTTTCATGAGTTTACTAGAGAGAACCCTACTCTTATAGAATGCGACGTTTAACAATCAGACTCATATAGGTTCGTTCTTCAAAAGATGTTCTGTAGGACGACATCTCTTCTTCAATGAGCCACTTAGAACACATTAAGATATACATCAACCTGCCATGCAGATTAGGAGAGTATTGCATCTTCATGGAGTGGTATTGTTGATAGTAAGGATACTCTTCTCTCAGTTGACTAACAGCTTGTCTTCCACATCTAATTCACGGGATCTCCGATCACAAAGAATAGGTTACCACTGTGAACAACTCATATTGTGGGTCTCATACCCATCTCCCTCGATGCATTATCTATCACATTACGTGACAGACCCTTAGTAAAAGGATCTGCCAGATTCTTAGACGCTTGGATATAATCCAACGCAATAACTCCAGAATTTTTCATTTTCCTAACAGACTTTAACCTTCTCTAAACGTGTCTTGATGACTTCATGTTATCCTTTGAGCTGCTCACTTTCGTGATCACAGTTTGATTGTCACAGTTCATAAGGATACCCAATACGGGTTTCTCAACAACTGGAAAGTCATTCAAGAGCCGACGAAGCCAATCTGCTTCGACCGTAGTTGTATGTAGTGATGTGAGTTCTGCTTCCATTGTTGACCTTGTTAAGATGGTCTGCTTGCAAGACTTCCAAGAAACAGCGCCACCTCCATGAGTGAATACATATCCGCTCGTGGCCTTTATCTCATCAACATCTGAGATCCAGTTTGAGTCACTATACCCTTCAAGCACCTTTGGGTGCCCAGTGTAGTGAATTCCATAATTCACAGTGCCTTTCAAATAACACAAAACTCTCTCTAGAGCTTTCCAATGCACATCTCCTGGTTTTGAGACAAACCGACTCAGTTTGCTAACAGCAAAAGAGATGTTAGGTCTTGTAGCACTGGCTAAGTACATAAGCGAGCCAATAATCTAAGAATACTTCAATTGATCTCTAGCAATTCTTCGATTCTTTCGAAGCAGCACGCTAGCATCATATGGTGTTGGAGAGGGCTTGCAGTCACTATAGCCAAAGCGACTCAAGATCTTTTCCACATAGTGAGATTGAAGCAATGTAATCCCACCGTCATCTCTCTCAACAACTTGATGTTTAGAATGACATCAGCCACTCCTAAATCCTTCATCTCGAAACAATGAGATAGTAAATCCTTGACCTCCTTAATAACATATAGATTTGTTCCAAAAATCAATATGTCGTCAACATACAAGCAAAGGATAACTCCCTCACCCCCACCACGGCGATAGTACACACATTTGTCAGCTTCGTTTACAACAAAGCCTGTAGTTGTTGAAGTTCTTTCAAACTTCTCATGCCACTGTTTGGGTGCTTGCTTGAGTCCATACAAAGACTTCAGCAACTTGCAGACCGTTTCTTCCTGACCATCTAGTACAAACCCATCTGGTAGTTCATATAAATTTCCTCGTCCAACTCTCCATTTAGGAAAGCAGTCTTAACATCCATTAAATGAACGAGAAGACCATGTGAGGCAGCTAGTGAAAGTAGAACTTGAATAGTGGTCAGTCGAGCCACATGTGAGTAGGTATCAAAGAAGTTTTCACCTTACTTTTGGGTATATCCCTTAGCCACGAGCCGAGCCTTGTACTTTTCAATAGGCCTAAGCTTCTTCTTGAATACCCATTTGCATCCTATAGGTTTGCACCCATAAGGACAATCAGTTATCTCCCAAGTTTCATTTGACAAGATGGAATCCATCTCGCTACGAAATGCTTCCTTCCAGTTGTCAGCATCTTCAGATGCATAGGCCTCTGAAATAGAACTTGGAGTATCATCTATGAGATACACAAGAAAATCATCACCAAAGGACTTTGCAGTCCTCTGTTTCTTGCTCCTAGTAGGAACTTCATTGTTTTCCTCCATAGGACTTTCAAAGTGTTCAATCGAAATCGTAGGTTCGGTAATTGTAACTGGTTCCTGATTCGATGAACTAGGCATCTCCTGATTAGATGAGGTAGCCATATCCTTCATGGGAAAGATATCTTCAAAGAAAGTCGCATCATTCGACTCCATGATCGTACCGACATGCATGTCAGATACCTCAGATTTTACAACCAAGAATCTATAACCAATGCTATGAAAAGCATATCCTAGGAAAACACAATCCACAGTCATTGGTCCAAGCTTGCGCTTCTTTGGAATTGGCACATTGACTTTCGCCAAACAACCCCAGGTTCGTAGATAAGACAGTTTTAATCTTTTCTTCTCCCATTCCTCGAATGGAGTTATCTCTTTATTCTTTGTGGGAAATCGGTTTAGGACATGACATACAGTCAATATCGCCTCCCCCCACCATGCCTTGGAGAGACCCGATGTGTCTAACATGGCATTAACCAAATCTGTTAGAGTATGGTTCTTTCTTTCGGCCACCCCATTTGACTGAGGTGAATAGGGAGGCGTCCTCTCATGGATTATACCATGTTCGGCACAAAAAGCATCAAATTCATTGGGAAAATACTCTCCTCCACTGTCGGACCTAAGCCTCTTGATTTTTCAATCAAGTTGGTTTTCCACTTCAGCTTTATAGATCTTGAAAAAGTTCAAAGCCTCGTCCTTAGATTTCAGAAGATACACACGGCAATATCTAGTGGAGTCGTCAATTAACGTCATGAAATATTTCTTTCCACCTTTTGTCAAAACACCATTCATTTCACATAGATCTGAATGTATGAGTTCTAGTGGTGCAAGATTTCTCGTTTCCGCAGTCACATGAGACTTACGAGGTTGCTTAGCTTGCACACACACTTGACACTTGGATGCCTTGAGAGTGGTGAAACTAGGGATTAAGTTCAACTTCGCTAGTCGCGACATGCAACCAAAGTTAACATGACAAAGACATGAATGCCACACATTTGATTCACTATTGTTGCAAATATGATTAACAACTTTATTGCAAACGTCTGATAAGGTTAAACGAAACAGGCCTCCTGACTCATTGCCTTTACCAACAAAGGTTCCATACTTGGATATTACAAATTTATTCGACTCAAAGACAAGCTTGTAGCCATCTCTACATAGAAGAGATCCGCCAACAAGA
Source organism: Triticum urartu (assembly GCF_003073215.2). Classification (NCBI taxonomy): domain Eukaryota; kingdom Viridiplantae; phylum Streptophyta; class Magnoliopsida; order Poales; family Poaceae; genus Triticum; species Triticum urartu. Next base: position 14,184,946 of record NC_053028.1, read on the forward strand.
TTTTTATTGACGGAGGGGACATAATGCATGTTCTTCAGCCGCACGATCTTCCCTGAATTAAACTTCAGATCGACCGTGCCAACACCACGAACAGAAGCACTTGAACCGTTGCCCATCAGCACGGTTGAAGTCCCTGCGGTCTGATAAGACGAAAACATGGAAATATCACCGCATACATGCACATTAGCACCCGTGTCAATAAACCAATCAGGAGAATGACATAATAAAAGAGTAGTGAGAAATATACCATACCCAGCATCCTTCATGTCAGTGTCTCCAATGACAACATTAGCGGTCTTGCCGCCTTTCCTAGGATGACGCTTGTCATAGCGATTAGGGCAATTAGGAGCCCAATGATCAGGATCCCCGCACACATGACAAACACCTTTCTTCTTGACATACTTCTTCTTGAAGTTCGTGTGTTGCATAGCCTTGTTCTTCCCATCAAACTTTGCTTTACCATCAAACTTGCCCTTGTTCTTGAACTTGTGGGGCTGAAAGTTCTTCTTCTATACCAGATTGGCACTAGATCCTCCCTCGATACCTCGAGCACGTGTATCCTTTGCTCTCGTCTGTTCTTCCACATCAAGAGTGCCAATGAGATCCGGGACGGAGAACTCCTGTCTCTTATGCTTCAGTAAGGTAGCAAAGTTCCTCCACGAAGGAGGAAGCTTAGTAATGATACCTCCGGCAACAAACTTGTCTGGTCGCATACAACCGAAGTGCTCAAGTTCTCTAGCAAATGACTGTATCTCATGAGCTTGCTCAACCACGGAGCGCTCTTCAGTCATCCTGTAATCATAGAATTGCTCCATGATGTACAGCTCAGTGCTAGCATCCGAGACCCCAAACTTGGCCTCGAGTGCATCCCACATATCTTTTCCATTATCAATTGACGCATAAGCATCAACTATGTTCTCACCAAGAACACTCAAGAGAGCAGCCTTGAACAGAGTATCCATTTTCTGAAAAGCTTGTGCCTGTTGAGCATCAAGCTCTGCTTCATGTTTGCCAAGAGCGGCGTCATAGCAACTCATGGTTTGAAACCATAAGATCGCTCTCACGCGCCACCTCTTATAGTGGATACCCTCAAACATAGGAGGTCTCATGTAAGCAGCAAAACCACTCGGGGTAAATTGCCTATAATAAGGGTTTTGGTTGTTGGAAATATGAGGAATTTACCGAATGATTTTATTGACAAAAATACTAGATAAAGCATGACTAATATAGCAGAGATAAAACAAGTCATGCAATTCGACAGAGAGAAGGTAAGTAGCATCTGTATATATGAACTAGAACCAAACACATCTAGAACAGTCACTAGAGGAAGAAGTTGTGACAGAACCTCTAACAGAAAGAGTATGAGAATGTACGGAATGGGAGCAGATGTACCGGTCTTGGGGTCAGTGTCCTCGCCAGCCATGTTGTCGAGGAGGTTGTCGACGTCAGGGAAGTAGTTGTCGGAGTCCGGGGCGTCCGTGACGAAGAAGTTAGTAGTCGCGCTGATCCCTCCCCAAAAACCACTATCCCGATCTGCGGTTCATGCCGCAAGTCGGGATGGGGAAGATCGTAGCAATAGCGCAGTGTTCAGGAACTTTGTGGCGAGAGGAAGAGAATCTTCTGCTGTGTCTCTCTGAAGAGGAGCGACCTCTCTTATATAGGCACATGAGAAGGAGGCGAACAGGCTGCGACGGGAGGTGAAGCAACAGAGGGAGACAAAACGAACAGACTTCAGCCGAAGAGGCAAGTAGTTCGGATTCAGTGTCCTCTACGGCTCGGCTTATTTCCGCAACCTGCGGCGCATCGTGACGAGGCGAGGCGTGGCGAGGCGAGGTGTGGCGTGGCGAGGCGGGCGGCGGTGGAGGAGCGCGCATGAATGTCCCTCTTGTTCTCATGCTCATACAAGTGGGGAAAGAACCTCCCTTATAAGGAGGTCCAACTCCCACTGAACTAGCAGTGTGGGACTAAACTTTAGTAGTATCCCTTGCCTTGCACAAATGGGCTAAGTGTGCCTCTAGGATTTATTTAGGAATTTATTTATTTAGGAATTTCTGAAATAGTTATTCGGTTGGCCCATAAATAGATAAAATTCCAGCAATATATGTAGACATGGAAATGACTAATGCTCATGGGCGAAGGTTCTTAGACATTATTACTACCTCTCTCTTAGTTTACAGGGCGTGCGCGTACCCTTAGGTCGTCAATTTGACAAACCTAATACAAATCATATATTACAAAAAATATACCAACATAAACTTCGGAGTTTCTACTTTCAAAAGGTATAATTTTTGTGTTATATAGTTTATATTAGAGTGATAAAATTAGTAACCTAGGCATACGCGCAGGACTTGTAAACTGAAATGGAGGTAGTATTCTACATTGATGGCATGCCATAACTGAATTGGTCCAGCACAAGCTCTGACTTCGTCATGAGACTACCATGCCCAAGGCATGCAGAGAAATCCATGTGCCAATCCAAAAAGAAAGGGATCATCCTACAGACCAAGCACGATGGCCACATGCAACACATAAAGACCTTTGAGCATGCAATACATCTAATTTCAACTATGAAAGAATGTGTTCCACGAACAAAATCTGATAAAAGAAAACATAAACTTTTTTAGGAAAAAAACTTAAACTCGTGCGCCCGATTGAAATCAGAGCATGGCCTCCTAATCTTCGAAATGGCAAAGAGACTAATCAAGGGGTACTCCTTGCGAGAGCCCTACAAGGGTCATTTTTGGTGGGTTGAGAGTGCGATAATTGACGCCGCCACATGTCGCATGTTGGGCCCTCCATTGGGATTTTTTTTCATTTTTCTGTAGGTGTTTTCAGGTTTTGGATCTTTTTTTTCTTCAGTATTTTTGGGCTTATTGAATTTTTGCCCGATTTTCTCTTGGTTTTGGATAATAATAAAAACTTCTGCGGAAATCTGTTTTTTTCTTCCGCAAGTGCCACAGATTTTCTTCCGCGAGAGAAATAGTTTTGCCTCTTGAAAAGCGACAAAAGTTAGAAAAAACTGTGCTTCCAGCTTGGTTTTTTCTCTCCGGTTTTTTGGAAAAAAATTCATCGAAACCCATGGAAATGAGATCTTGTTTCAAACATCTCGATTCGAGAATCTAACGGTGAAAGCCGATAACGATTTGAATGTAGTTGAAGAGATAAAACATTTTGAATAAACAAATCTTGGAAAAAAGGAAAATCTTGGAAAAACATACAGTGCAGAACTTGTAGTAACCTTGGAAGGTGGAAATGACCTTTACAAAGGATACCTCTTAATTTATTCAATTTAAAACTATAAGTACCCCTTAATTAGTTTTTGTAGGGATACCCATGAAAAAAGTTACTATTCCGTGGCTTGCGTAGTCCTGCGGCTTCCGTGCTGGCGGCTGTAAGTACACCGGTGAAGATGGTGTGATGACAATCTGGGATAGCCAGAGAAAGGTGCTTGCCCGCGTGCCCAGAACTCGAAATCGCGTACGTACTGAAGATACAACAGTGTGAACCAGTCTCCCTGCTAGCACATGCAAAGGAGGATGCTTGGTTATGGCACATGAAATTTGGCCACATCAATTTCAGGTCATTATGCTCACTGGTGTCAGAAAACATTGTTCAAGGAATGCCATGCATTGAGCAAGTCGATCAAGTGTGTGACGGATGCATGATCGCCAAGCAAAAAAGGTTGCCATTCCCAGCACAAGCAGCATTCAGAGTTCAGCAGCAACTTGAGCTTTGGCATGGCGACCTCTGTGGGCCAATTACTCCAGTAACACCTGGTGGCAAGCAATATTTTCTCCTGTTGGTTGATGACTTTTCCAGATTCATGTGGGTTGTCCTGCTGAAGGAAAAGGATGAGGCGTTTGTAGCAATTAAGAAAGTGTAAGCAGCAGCAAAACTTGAGAAGAGCATGAAACTCAAGGCACTGTGCACTGACAGGGGTGGGGAGTTCAATTCGAAGGAGTTTGCTAGCTACTGTGATGAACATGGCATCAAACATTTTCACACCGCTCCCTATACTCCTCAGCACAATGGCGTGGTAGAGCGCAGAAATCAGACAGTAGTGAGTATGGCAAGAAGCCTCCTAAAGAGCATGGGGGTGCCATCCAGATTCTGGGGAGAGGCGGTGACAACTGCAGTATACCTCTTAAACAGGGCCCCAACGAAAAGTGTTAAAGGTATGACACCTTATGAAGCATGGTATGCAAGGAAACCTTCAGTGAAGCATTTGAAAACGCTCGGCTGCATAGCCCATGTGAAGAGAATTGGGCCAGGACTGTCGAAACTGTATGACATAAGTAAGCAGATGGTTTTTATTGGGTATGAGAGTGGTTCCAAAGCCTATCGCATGTACGACCCTGAAAGTAAGAAACTGGTCGTGACACGTGATGTAGTGTTTGAGGAGAACAGACCTTGGGATTGGAATCATCAAATATCAGCCCAAGACGATGTGCAGGAGCCTTTGGTGATTCACTATCCAGAAAAGAAAGACACAGTCGTGGCAGAGGAAGCAGCACCAACTCTTGCCGCGACAGAGAAAACAGCGCAAACTCCTGCCATGGCAGGAGCGACTCCAGGTTCAGTCTCAACGCCAGTGCAGAAAGTGAAACACAAGGCATGCAGGTGATGGAAATTCAGTTCCGTTCCATCTTGATCTGACGCATCCGTCGTCGACACTATCTCGTGGCACTGATCCCTCTGACACACCTCTCACCGAGCCCTCACAAGGACCGCAAGGGAAGCGGTTGCTCGCCGAACTATACGAGGACACTGTCGGTGTCAAAACCGGCGGATCTCGGGTAGGGGGTCCTGAACTGTGCGTCTAGGATCGATGGTAACAGGAGACAGGGGGGGCATGATGTTTACCCAGGTTCGGGCCCTCTCTATGGAGGTAATACCCTACTTCTTGCTTGATTGATCTTGATGAATATGGGTATTACAAGAGTTGATCTACCACGAGATCGTAATGGCTAAACCCTAGAAATTTAGTCTATATGACTATGGTAATGTGTGTCCTTTCCGGACTAACCCCTCCGGTTTATATAGACACCGGGGGATCTAGGGCTTACATAGAGTATGTTACATAAGAAGGAATCTTCATAATCGGTCGCCATGCTTGCCTTCCACGCCAAGTAGAATCCAATCCGGACACGAGTACAGTCTTCGGCCTTCATGCCTTCACAACCCATTAGTCCGGCCCAATGGATAATAGGACGAACTCCCGAGGACTCCTTAGTCCAGGACTCCCTCAGACACTGAATCAGTTAAATCTACAGATGCAGGCATGTGCCTGTTTGGGCTTGAGGAGCCGTCAAACCATCTGGAGGCGATGAAGGAATCGTGCTGGAAGCGTGCCATGGATGAAGAGCTGACAGCAATAGAGGAAAATATAACATTGCAGCTGTGTGAATTGCCTAAAGGGCACCGACCCATTGGATTGAAATGGGTGTACAAGGTGAAGAAAAATCCGAGTGGAGAAGTAGTCAAGCACAAGGCCAGGCTTGTAGCAAAGGGGTATGTGCAATGACATGGCATAGACTTCGAGGAAGTATTTGCTCCTGTGGCAAGATTGGAATCAGTGAGGTTGCTCATTGCAATGGTGGCCCAGTTTGATTGGAAGATCCACCAAATGGATGTAATGTCAGCTTTTCTGAATGGTGATCTAGTTGAGCAGGTTTACGTCAGTCAACCTCCTGGCTTCGAGAAAGAAGAGCATAGCAGCAAGGTGTATAGGCTATGGAAAGCTCTGTATGGCCTTCGTCAGGCACCTAGAGCCTAGAACTACAAGCTTGATGCAACTCTAAGTGAACTTGGCTTCAAAAGGTGCCCATCTGAGTCAGGGTTGTACAAGAAAAATGTGAAAAGCTCTGTGTTAATTGTACGTGTCTATGTGGATGACCTTGTAATCACAGGTGGAGACAGTCAAGCAATCAGTGATTTCAAGAGACTAATGAAATCAAAATTTAGCATGACTGATCTAGGATTACTTAGCTACTATATGGGAATAGAGGTGAAACAAGGAGAGGAAGGCATCACCCTCTGTCAGTCAGGTTATGCGGCTCGTATCCTAGAGAGGATGGGCCTGTCAAATTGCAATCCTACACAGACACCTATGGAGCCGAGACTAAAACTGAGTAAGCACAGTCAGGCAGAGCAGGTTGATCCAAAAGAGTATAGAAGTGTAGTCGGTAGCCTCAGGTATATGTTGCACACTCGATCAGATCTCAGCTATTCTGTTGGATATGTTAGTAGGTTTATGGAGAAACCTACAAAGGAACACACGGCGACTTCAAAAACATATTGAGATATGTAAAAGGTACAGTAAATCTTGGATGCAATTTCAGGAAATCTGATAAACCTCCATCATTACTGGGGTATTGTGACATTGACCATGCCGGAGATATTGATGATCGTAAGAGTACTACAGGTGTTCTGTTTTATTTTGGACAGTGCCCTGTATCTTGGATATCACAAAAACAAAGGATTGTTGCACAATCGTCGTGTGAGGCAGAGTATGTAGCTGCTGCTTCTGCGGCTTGTCAGGGGGTGTGGCTGGCCAGGCCTGACGAGGAATTGTTGGGCCGTGATGAAGTCAAGTTCAAGGTAAAGATCGACAATCAGTCAGCAATCCAGTTATGCAAAAATCCAGTGTTTCATGATCGAAGCAAACACATTGATGTGTGTTACCACTATGTCAGAAGCTGTGTGGAAACAGGGAAGACAGAAGTGGAGCACGTCAGAACAGAGGATCAGTATGCAGACATCCTCACCAAGTCACTTGCCAGGATTCAGTTCCAGGAGCTGAAGAAGAAGATTGGCATCCAGATGGTAGGTTCAGGAGTCCAAGATTATGGGGTTGAATGTTAGAATTAATTCTAGGAGACCTGAGCTGTCACGTTGTTTTCTTTTCTGAAGAATAAGGCCAGAAGCACGCTGTGTTCGTGCTGCGGCTGAATAGGTCTAGCTTTTACCTTTTCATGTAATCGTCTAATTGTTGGCCACGATCTCGTCCGTGGGATGGCGCGGAGAAAACGGATCAAGGCCGGCTCGATAGGATCAGGGTGAATAAAAGGAAAGCAAAAACAGAAAAGACGCAAGTTGAACGCGTCGCAAAACATCTGTCTCCCTCTGTATCGTGTGTTCCGTCAGAGAGCGAAAGTTTCAGAGCAGCGTGTTTGATCGATTTGGTTTTTTCCACTGTGATCGCGTTGAATATCTAGGCCTGAGATCTGTCACTGCCATGCATGCACCTGGTCAGTCAAATTCAGGTGCCAAAACAAAAATAACAGACCTAGAGAACTACACTCTTTGCCAAAAAGATCAAGCTTTTCTTTTACAGGACGGAGCACGATGGCTACAGGCAACACAAAAAGGCAAGATTTGCTTTGAGAGTATTCAACACATGTCACTCAACCAGCTGCAACGCAAGAAGAATGTGAGGACTTTGTAAAGACTTGCTAATAAGACTTCTGAATTTTCGTACTTGATGTTGTCCAGGTCCAAACATCTAATGAACGGAATCAAAAGAACAAAGCTGATATGACATTTTCATTGATTCAATCGCTCATTTGTATTGCAACACCCTTCTTTGAACTGCTGACCACGTGTTTGACACAATTTCTAAAGAAAACAGTTATGACATAATTATTCTTTTCGTCATATTATGAAGATTTTCCAGAGAAAAGGGACATGGTGCTAAATTGAAATAACATATCATTCAACGCAACAATAAGTGACCCTGAATTGACTCATGATGCATTAGACATATATACATATGACTCTTGAGGTAATAATAGCCTCATAATGAAGCAAAGATGGGTGCACAGTTCCTGATGTTGTTTTTTTGACCAGGATGAAATCATGCAACACTTCTTTTCGATTGCCCATTAGTCAAACTACTATGGCGAACGATACATATAGCCTTTAACATTAGTATTAACATGTTATTTGGGACCTGGCTAGCTGGAGTGGAATCAAATATTGCGGGACATATTCGGATAGGAATATGTGCCTTACTGTGGGCTATATGGAACTGCATAAATGATATAATATTTAACCGAAAAAAATTATCATTTGTGGTGTACATACGTACAAGAGCCTGATTGATTAATGTGTCCAAGTAATACGACTCGTACGTTGCAGGCTTGATTTCCTCCGTGGGCGATGCGGAAGGTCGCACTAGTAGAAAAAGGGTCAAACGTGAAGCACATTAGTGCCGGTTTGTATTTGAGCCGGCACTAATATATACATTAGTGCCGGTTCCAACGGCTAGCCGGGCCGCTTTCATTAGTACCGGTTCGTGGCGAACCTTTAGCACCGGTTCATGCCACGAACCGGTACTAATGAGAGTGGTGGCAGGATGTTGTCAGAATGGGACCCCTCCAGCCCCTTTAGTACCGATTCTTGGCACAAACCGGTACTAAAGGTCGTCCTACATAAACCCTTCGTCCACCCGAGTTCGCTCTGTTCTTCCCCTTTCCCCTCTCCTCTCTGTTCTTCCCCTCTTCCTCTCGAGCTCATCACACATTTTGCCCAAAATTTGTCAAGATTTGAAGGCCCCCATCCATTCAAATGATCACAAAGGTTAGCAACTTTGTCCTTTCATCTCTCATTGCTAGATTAGCTCTTGCAATGCTTTATATAGTGATTAATTTGTGAGTTCAGTAATTTGGGAGGATATATATATATATGTGCTATTATTTGATTTATATGCAATTTGAGGTCAAACATAACACTTAGTTTGCATATGTAGGTGTGGTTTACTTAGTGCCTTCTAAATCTCCATCGTAGCCACCGTCGATCGCCCGCACCGTCCCGTCGCCGGCACCACCTTGTGGTCAGCCTCTTGTTCATGAAATTTTATATAAAAATTGATGTTTGTGTGATTTGGATATATAGTTACTCGTATAATTATCTTACCCGTACGTTGTTTGTTATACATATAGTGCCATGGTTTTGATATCCGTCCCCGTTGGCCCTAGTCCTTGTTATGATTTGGATGTGGTATGTATATTCTCTTTTAAAACTAGTTGCATTTCGTGTTTATGACAAATTATGCCCATCAAGTTGACATAGGAATTTTTTCTAAGAGGTATGTGAACCGGAAATTCCAACCGACCCTATTGCCGAGAGGTTAAATTTAGTTGAAAGAGAAAACGAGTACTTGAAAGAAAAATTGAAAAGAATTGAGGGAGAGAAGATGGAATTGGAGTTGCATGTTGCCGATGTCGTCGATGATCACAAGATCAAGATGGAGAAAATACGCTTGAAGATTAGAAAGATTAGAAAATATGCCATCGATAGTGAGGCTTGGTATCATTATGCTGTTGGATCCATTGTTACCTTAGTTGCGATCTTGATCGTATTTGTTGTTGCATTTAAATGCTTTAGCTAGAGAGTTATTTGTTTGTTGCATTTAAGTGTTGTATGAACTTTATGTATGAACTTGTATTAATTTGGTCTATTCGGTGTTGTGTAATGAAGATGAGCCGGCAATGGATGTACGATGACCGATGCTCTCCCCAGTTCGTTGAGGGCGTGCATACTTTTCTGCTTGCGGCTGAGGCAAACAAGCGGGCGGATGGTTTTATGCCTTGTCCATGTGCTCGCTGTAAGAATGGTCACAATTACTCTACGTCAAGAACCATTCACGTCCACCTGTTTAAGTCCGGTTTCATACCCCATTATAATGTTTGGACCAAGCACGGAGAAACAGCGGTTATGATGGAAGACAATGAAGAAGAAGAGGACGACGACAGCTATCCTGGCCATGGGTTCCCTGAATACGATGATACAACAATGGGGGAAGAAGCTGAGCCGGTAATGCGGGAAGAAGCTGAGCCGGCAATGCGGGAAGAAGCTGAAGAAGAGGCATCAGATGAGCCCGTTGATGATCTAGGTTGGGCCATTGCTGATGCAAAGATAAACTGCGCAAGTGATTTGGAGAAGAAGAAGTTGCAGCACATGTTAGAGGATCACAAAAAATTGTTGTACCCGAATTGCGTAGGTGACAAGAAAAAGCTTGGCACCACACTGGAATTGCTGCAATGGAAGGCAGATAATGGTGTATCTGACAAGGGATTTGGAAAGTTGCTGGTAATAATAAAGGATATGCTTCCAAAGGACAACGAATTGCCCGAGAGTACGTACGAAGCAAAGAAGGCTGTCTGCCCTCTAGGGTTAGAGGTGCAGAAGATACATGCATGCCCTAATGATTGCATCCTCTACCGCGGTGAGTACGAGGATTTGAACGCTTGCCCGGTATGTGGTGCATTGCGCTGTAAGATCAGCCGCGATGACCCTGGTGATGTCGAGGGCCGGCGCCCCAGGAAGAAGATTCCTGCCAAGGTGATGTGGTATGCTCCTATAATACCACGGTTGAAACGTTTGTTCCAAAACAAAGAGCATGCCAAGGCGATGCGATGGCACAGAGAAGACCATAAGAAAGACGGAAAGTTGAGAGTACCCGCTGACGGGTCGCAGTGGAGAAAAATCGAAAGAAAGTACGGGAAGGAGTTTGCAGATGACGCAAGGAACGTATGGTTTGGTCTAAGCGCAGATGGCATTAATCCTTTTGGGGAGCAGAGCAGCAACCATAGCACCTGGCCCGTGACTCTATGTTTGTATAACCTTCCTCCTTGGTTGTGCATGAAGCGGAAGTTCATTATGATGCCAGTGCTCATCCAAGGCCCTAAGCAACCCGGCAACGACATTGATGTGTACCTAAGGCCATTAGTTGAAGAACTCTTACAACTGTGGAATGGAACAGGTGTACGTGCGTGGGATGAGCACATGGGGAAAGAATTTGACCTAAAGACGTTGCTGTTCGTGACCATCAATGATTGGCCTGCTCTCAGTAACCTTTCAGGACAGACAAACAAGGGATACCGCGCATGCACGCACTGTTTGGATGATACCGACAGTATATATTTGGCTAATAAGAATGTGTACCTTGGACATCGTCGATTTCTTCCGAGCAGGCATCCCGTAAGAAAGAAAGGCAAGCATTTCAAAGGTGAGGCGGATCACCGGACGAAGCCTCGCCACCGTACTGGTGCTGATGTACATGATATGGTCAAGGATTTGAAGGTGGTGTTTGGAAAGGGTCCTGGTGGACAACCTGTTCCGAATGACGCTGACGGACGCGCACCCATGTGGAAGAAGAAATCTATATTTTGGGACCTGCCCTATTGGAAAGACCTCGAGGTCCGCTCCGCATTCGACGTGATGCACGTGACGAAGGATCTTTGTGTGACCCTGCTTGGCTTCTTGGGCATGTATGGGAAGACAAAAGATGCACCTGAGGCACGGGAGGACCAGCAACGTATGCACGGAAAAGACGGCATACATCAGGGTCATGCAAGCTACGCTCTTACCAAAGAAGAGAAGGAAATCTTCTTTGAATGCCTGCTCAGTATTAAGGTACCGTCTGGCTTCTCATCGAATATAAAGGGAATAATAAACATGGCAGAGAAAAAGTTCCAAAACCTAAAGTCTCATGACTGCCACGTGATTATGACGCAACTGCTTCCGGTTGCATTGAGGGGGCTTCTACCGGAAAACGTTTGATTAGCCATTGTGAAGCTATGTGCATTTCTCAATGCAATCTCTCAGAAGGTAATCGATCCAAAAATCATACCAAGGTAACAGAATGATTTGGTGCAATGTCTTGTCAGTTTCGAGTTGGTGTTCCCACCATCCTTCTTCAACATCACGACGCACATCCTAGTTCACCTATGCGAAGATATTAACGTTTTGGGTCCTGTATTTCTACACAATATGTTCCCCTTTGAGAGGTTCATGGGAGTCTTAAAGAAATATGTTCATAACCGTGCTAGGCCAGAAGGAAGCATCTCCAAGGGCCATCAAAATGAGGAGGTCATTGAGTTTTGTATTGACTTTATTCCTGACCTTAAGCCGATTGGTGTTCCTGAATCGCGGCATAAGGGCAGACTGGATGGAAAAGGCACGCTAGGAGGGGAACAAATAATATGTATGGACGGACATTCTCTCACTGAAGCACACTACACAGTTCTACAGAATTCCACCTTGGTGGCTCCGTATATGGATGAACACAAGAATTTGCTACGCTCCAAACACCTGGAGCGGTCTGATGACTGGATTACATGTGAACAAACCAGGAGTTTCGCCAGCTGGTTGCAAGCACGTACCATGCATGACACCTCTATTGAAGATGACCTGTACTTGCTGTCCCAGTTACCATCTTCGAATATAATGACTTTCAAAGGGTACGAGATAAATGGTAATACATTTTACACGATCGCCCAAGATAAGAAGAGCACCAACCAAAACAGTGGTGTCCGCTTTGATGCAGAAACCAAGACGGGAAAGGAAACATATTATGGTTATATACAGGACATATGGGAACTTGACTATCGACGTGGTTTGAAGGTCCCTTTGTTTCGGTGCAAATGGGTCAATATGACATGAGGCGGGGTAAAGGAAGACCCGCAGTACGGAATGACAACAGTGGATCTCAACAATCTTGCGTATGCAGACGAACCATTCGTCCTAGCGAATGATGTGGCACAGGTTTTCTATGTGAAGGACATTTCTACCAAGCCAAGAAAAAGAAAAGATAAGGAAGCGAATGCATCGTACGATGAGCCAAAGCGGCACATAGTTCTTTCTGGGAAGAGAAACATCGTGGGAGTGGATGACAAGACAGACAAGTCAGAAGATTATGAAAATTTTGATGAAATTGCTCCATTCATAGTGAATATTGACCCGAGCATCCCGTTAAATGATGAAAATTTTCCATGGCTACGACGCAAAGGGACACATGCGAAGAAAAAGTTTCACACCCAAAGATCTGGGATGTGATCGGCTTAACTATCATCACTTTGTTCTGTGTTTCACACCCAGGAGGGAATCTCTGTAATAGTTAGGGTAGCTAGTTATGTGTTTTGGCATTTGAAACGCGAAGAAATTTTATGTGCAAGCAAATTCTTTCATGCATTTACTGATTTTTTCAGCTAAATGACCCTGAAATTGAAAAGCATTTCAAATGAACTCAGAAAAGGATGAAAGTTGGAATGGTATCATAATTTCACCCACATAGCATGTGCAAAAAAGTAGAGAGGGTTACCGTAAAAACTGGATGCACTTCGTGTACAAAATGGACAATCTGTTTCGAAGTATCAGGGTTTCGGACGAAAACTCATCCGTTACAAAGGCATTTCATTTTTTAAATAACCTAAGCATTACCAAATTGAATATAATGATAAAACACACTAATATTAAACATAAGAAAAAAGAATCACTGAAAAATCTATTTTCAAAGTTAAGTTATTCACAAAAAAAAATAAAGCAAAAAAATAAGAAAAAAAGCCCACCTACTGGGCCACAGCGGCCTGCATACGACTAGAAACCCAAATTCAAGTTGGGCCAGGATGCAGGCCCGCTGGCCCAGTAGGGCCAACAGGGCATCGCAGAAGAGGTAGGCCCAGAAGGCCTGCTTAAGAGAGGAGCTCGAGACAGCAGCGACGGCGGGGCTTATAAGCAGGTGTGAGTGCCCCTCGGCTAGCGAGGTGGGAATAAACTTTTGTGCCCCTCGCCTGGCAACGTACCCCCCTTTAGTACCGGTTCGTGGCACCAACCGGTACTAAAGGGGGGGCCTTTAGTACCGGTTGGTTCCACGAACCGGTACTAAAGGGGGGTGCTTCCCGCCGCTTGGCCTGGCCAAAACAGGCCTTTAGTACCGGTTGGTGGCTCCAACCGGTACTAAAGGTGCCTTCTATATATACATCACTTCGAAAAAATTCATTCTCCTTCTGTTTCTTCCCCAGTTTCCCCATTGAAGCACCGCCTGTCCCGATCGATCGACGCCGTCGCCGCCCCCGTCCTACGCCGCCCCCGTCGCGCGCCGTTGCCATCGCCGCCCCCATCCTCGTCGCCGCCCTCATCGCCGTCGCGTCGTCCCCTCGTCGCGCCGTCCCCGCGTCGCCGCCCCGTCACGCCCCGGCCCGTCGCCGCCCCGGCCCGTCGCCTCGCCGTCGCCCCGCTGTGAGCTCTCCCCCTCTAACCCCTCTCCCTCGCCCCCGGTGGCCACCATGGGCGCCGCCCCTCCCCGAGCCCATACACACACACAAGCATGATGAACACACACACACGCACATTTCCTTAAGTTAATTAGTATATGCGTATTTTGTATTTTTAATTAGTTTAGATTTTTCAGATTATTATTTTTCACTAGTATATATGTATGAATGCATGTTAGATGGATATAATTAGTGTTTAATTAGTATGGAATTTTTTTATATAATGTTTTTTTTCTGTTTTTAATGGATGTATAGAAGTTGTTTTTTCTGTTTTTAGTGTTAGATGCTTAATTAGTATGAAATAGCATATAGAATTTTGACATATGCAATGATAGCATAATTAGTGTTACATTTGCATATAGTATTTGTTGTCGACGATGCCCGGCCCGCATCCTCGCCGTCGACCCGTTCGCGACGACGTCCTGCTTCAGAGGACCCATGTCCGGGACTGGGCTCCGCTCGGCTGGCACTGGGAGGTGCTACCTTCAGGGGCGCGATGCTTGGTGAGGAACCCGGCCCCGGGTCCCGTCGTCGACCCTCATCTCCTTTGGTGGCATTCCCGTGGGCCACTTTCGGTGCGGAGGGAGCCGGCCCCGCCGGAGGTGGTACGTCGCCGTGTTAGGGAGGAGGACGAGCACGTCCATCGCTACATGGCTGCTATGGACGTCAGGTTCTGCAATACCTGGCAGGTTCTTTGGGAAGATCACCCGAGCTATGATCCAGTGATGGTTCCTTCACTTTGGTTGTCCACCGCCTAGATTACTCTCTAGTATTCGATCTTTATTAGCTAGCTAGCTAGCTAGTGATGTATTCGATATATAATATTCGAGATGATTTATTCGAGATTATATATATTATTTGAGACGATGTATTCGAGATTATATCTATTATTCGAGACGACATATTCGAGATTAAATCTATTATTCGAGACGATGTATTTGAGATTATATCTATTATTCGAGACGATGTATTCGAGATTATGTCTATTATTCGAGATTATACTAAATTGTTTTATATTTCTTTTGGCATAGTTAAATAAAAGCTATGGCGGACAATACCGACAGAGAGAGAGAACAGACCATGTTCGATATCATACGCGGGCCAGATGATGATCAGAATGAAGAAGATTTTGACGGCTCCGAATTTCTAAACAACACTGGAGAGGGTGATATGATATTCGATCGCGACGACCGAGAAGATGAAGTCATGAACTACGACGAAGAACATGTTGATCCTGGAACAACAAACACCGGCGAGGTATATATATTTATATAAGCAGGAATCTGGTGATCATCGCATGTTTTAAATAAGTTGAAGATATATTAACGAATCGATCTTTCTTCTTTCAGCCATCCGGATCGAGCAAATCTTCAGGCAAAAGGACAAAACGAGGCCCGAACAAAAAGTTGAAGGAGAGCGTAAAGTACAATATCGAGGCATTCAAACCTAATGGCGAACCATTAGCGCCTACGAAGATTGCGGACAAGTTCGTTCGTCAGTGCGCAGTTCTTGTGAAGGACCAACTCCCGATCTCCCTTCAAGAATGGAGAAAGCTAGCAAAGCCACGTCCAAATGTTACTTTTGTCGACGAGAATAAAAAAAACTGCTTTGGGATACTCTCATGGAACATTTCACCCTACCAGATAATTTCACAGAAGCAGATGTGCGGAAAGTCAAGGGCGCTGCTTTTAGGAAGACGGCGGTTGCATTCAAGAACCACAAGAGAACGACGTGGGAGAAGTACGTCAAGGGAGGAAGGAAGACTCCAGTATTCGAGGGGATACTAGAGAATCAAAGTGCTCATTGGGACGATTTCGTGAAATTCAAGGATTCAGAATTAGCTAAGGAACGGTCGAGAATAAACAAGAAGAATGCCGAAAAAAGGATAAGTTCCATAAGCTGGGGCCAGGTGGCTACGCGGTGGCAATGCCTAAGTGGGATAAGTCTGAGAAAGAGATGGAGGATGCAAGTGTCACTCCGGTTACTAAGAGCTGGCCCCCCAGGTGCAGGATTTGGTTCTATGCGCATGGGGGGGAGTTGGACCCGAAGACAGGCAATGTTTCGACGAAGGCATGTCTGAACGGAGCCGACAATGCGCTACTTGTTGCAATAGAAGAGGCTCGATCGGGGGTGTTCCAGCCCAACAGAGAGAACGACGAGCTTACATGTGCCCTGGGAAATCCTGAACACCCGGGAAGAACACAAGGCAAGGGCGCTATTCCGTGGTATGAGGGGTTTTCGGACTGGAACGCCGACTATAGAACCCGTGCGAGAAAGAAGATTGCAGAGGAGAAGAAGAGGAAGATGGAGGAGGAGCAGAGCAAGCGGGACTATGAACGCCTTCAAGGCCTAGAAGCAAGTCAAGCGGAATTGGCAGTTAAATTCCAGCGGCAGCAGGAGCAGATCGACTCACTTAGCCAGCAAAGGGGGTCTCAGCATCTGCAGCAGCTAGCGGATGATCCAGCATTGGATAGTACCGCCCCATCCATGCCGAGAAGCAGCGTGGGTTCCGCCCCGGGCGACGCAGTGCTGGATAGATACCCCGTGGATGACATCACGGAGAACACTAACTGCGAGCTACACTTCAAAATGAAGAACATATCCATGAAGGTGGCGGACGCCGTTGCTTTTTCAAATTCCCCCGAGGCAACCTTCCATTGCAACCCGATTCCAGCTGGCTATGCTCGTGTCTTGGTTGATGAGGTGGTGGACCCATATTCGGAGCTACAGCTTGACATTCCTGGAGGTGACGACGAGCACACATTGGGAGAGGCCATACATCATGTCATCCTATGGAGAAAGGATTGCATCATCTTTCGAAGGCCACCGACACCGCGTCACCCGACTCCTCGTCGAAGTCCGCCACCGAGTCAGCAGACTCCCGCTCCTCCAAGTCCACCAACGCGTGAGGCCACTCCTCCTCCTCCTCCAAGTCCGGCAAAGTGTTAGGCCACTCCTCCTCCAAGTCCGACACAACGTCAGACGTCCACTCCTCCTCCAAGTCCGGCACAACCTCAGGCCACTGCAAGTCCGGCACAGCTTCAGGCCACTCCTCCTCGTCCAACTCAGCCCCGTCAGCCGTCTCCGCCGCCTCAGCAATCGCAGAAGAGACACCCCACAGCTATGGTGCGTAGCGGTACGAGTCGAGGTCATAGTACAGGAAGTACAGGCGGAGGCAAGCGATATAAATATGGTCCAAACCTCACTACTCCTCTTCCTGTGAGGGCTTACGACAGGACCGAGGAGCAAACCAATGCCATAGTGCAGGCAGAACTTGACGCCCATTTTGGACCGAAACCGCCACCGCCGCCAAGGGAGAAAGTGCCTGTGGAAGTAGTTGACCACTTCATTCGTATGGCTCAACCACCAGCTCCTAAGCCTGTTGACACAGACTATGAGCGCCACATTAGGAAGTTACATCGACGACGTCTACAGAAGGAGGCGAGCTCGAGCTCGAGCAAACAACAAGCAGCTGTCAAAAAATGCGGGAAAACCGTTGCCCAGCTGGGAAAACAGGCGGTGCAATCGATCCCCCCACTTGTTGTGCCGCCAACAACACGTGACAGTACGCGCGCACAATATTATTATGGCCAAACAGTTTACGTTCCCGAGGTGGGCGATGTGGTAATAACCCAGGAGCATATAATGCAGGCTGAAGAACTCAAGATCACTGTTGGACAACTCCTCGAGATCGAGGACATGCCTGGGATTACAGAGGAGGAAATAAAACGGAAATATGTCCGGGGCCAACCTTTGGTTGAGCCAGAAGATGTCAACAAGCTCCCAACGAGAATGTATGAATTGCATCAATGGTACATGGACATTACCAAGAGATCCGATCAAGAGTCCCTCATGGTGTATGTCAAGAAGGATGATTACTACCATGAGAAAGCTGTGGCCGTTGAGTATCCTGAACTGTTTCAGTTATACAATTAAGACGCAGTCGACAAATCTATCGTCAGTTGCTATTGTCTGTAAGTGATTTCTTTCTGTAATTTAAGTCTCAAGCTATCTGTAGTGATCCTTTTGATCAATCATTACCTGTAATTATCCTCACTATATTCTTTTCTGTGGTATAATGCAGGATGAAGATGTATGAAATGAGAAAAGGTGGACGCTATGGCATTGGGTTCATTGACCCAAACACCGTTAATGAATACACATGGAAAATAAACAAGCATCATGAAAAGAGGTAGAGGACAGTATGCTAGAGTTCTTGAAGCGCCTCAAATACAATGAAGATATACTACTTCCTTACAACTTCCAGTGAGTCACACTTTCTTGTACTACAAATTCTCTGTTTTTGCCTACTAGCTAGCTAGCTACATGTTTTTGCTTACATATGCCCGCTTAATTAAGACATGCAAACGTGTGTGCATGCAGATTTCACTGGATCTTGTATATCATTAAAGTTGACGCCGGAACAGTAGAAATACTGGACTCGCTACTCAAAGCAAATAGTGACTATAACATCTTGTTTGGGATAGTCAACAGGTAATTTCAATCATTATTAACTATATATCTCGGCCTATTTAGTTCGTCATTTCATGCTATGAACTATTTAATAACCCTTTTATTCATTTTCTTTGTCGGCGGGCAGGGCTTGGGCAAGGTTCATCAGCGTCATGGAAGGCGAATGGAAACCAAAGCTGAAATGGTTTCGATCCAAGGTAAGTAATTAAGTAGTACTAGCTAGCTAGCTAGCTAGTTGCCATATCTTTAATTATCATGCTTGATTAATTATTATCTGATCAAATTAAATTCCATTCTCGTAATAAAGGCCCTGAAGCAGGCGCAGGGGACTGGTCTGTGTGCATTCTGCGTTTGCGAGAACATTCGCATGATGGCGTCCGAAAGGAGCAGATCTCAAAGACAGGAATGGGTACGCTTGTCAGAACACTATTCACAATTTTTACACCATTATCGATATCTAGTCACACAACTAATACACATGCATATTGATCTCCTTCTTAACAATTCAAAGAGGTGCGGGACAAGCTCTTAGAAACGGAGCGCGTAGAAGCACTTCAAGAGGAAATAGCGGGATTTTTGCTCGACTAGGTCATAAATCCGAAGGGAGAATACTATTACCCGCTACCGCCCCCATCGACCAGGTCATGAACCACTTCCAATTGTCATCGTGCTCCGAAGGCACCAATTAGGCTAATGCCACTGGTTCCGAAGGCAACATGCATATGTAGGAGAAATTGTATATAGCTATACATGTGTGTATGTGTGAATTAATATGGTTTGTGAGACATTGATGATATATATATGATTGGTTCTACTAGAAATTCTATATATATAGAGAGAGATATATGCATAACGTGTACAATGTGTAGTACCGTAAAATACCAGCAAACGAAAAAGAATTAAAATGGAAAACACAAAATTAAATGAAAAAGAAATCATAAAACCAAAAACCCCCCAAACATTTTAGTACCGGTTGGTGTTACCAATCGGTACTAAAGGGCTCCCGGCCCCCGGAGCTGGCTCGTGCCACGTGGTTGCCCTTTAGCACCGGTTCGTGCTGAACCGGTACTAAAGGGGGGGGGGGCCTTTAGTGCCGAAACTTTAGTGCCGGTTCCTAAACCGGCACTAAAGGGCCTTACGAACCGGTGCTATTGCTCGGTTCTGCACTAGTGTCGTGATGCTGAGTTACGCAGCGGATGCAAACATGATGTGGCGATAGATGACGACGATGGCGGCGGCCGAACCTTGCTCGTGATGCCAATGTTAGATATTTAGGGTTTGTGGTCAATATCCAATTCCTCTGCTCTTATCCATGGTGCCACTCATTAGTCGCATATATGAGGCTAGGGAGTAGGGACCTTTTTATATTGTCTTTCCAGAGTCCACCTCTTATACAGATATAAGATTCCTAGTCGCTACAACTAATTTCCGGGATAGAGTCCAGATCAAATTACCAACCACGATGATACTTGTCTGTTAACAGATTCTACCCGTTATGTCCCCGCAACACGCACTTGTGAGCAACACGCCATAATAGAGTGTAAATTCCACTAATTACGTAGATCAACATTAGGGTTGAAATCTAACTATATGATCTATCTCCTTCCAATCACCAGTGTACCCGGGTATATTGTATTCTATTGATAATCGACCAGCTTCCTTAGGCGTATATTACTTAAATACATTCCAGCAAATAATAATGCCATGCTAAACATGTAAAACAATTCCGTGTATAACTACGTGTATAATTCCATAATGAGGTATTCCGAATATTAACAATTCCAGGTAATTTGAATATAATTGCAGGACACATAATGCCAACAGACCTTGTGTGTGCATAAGAAAAAAGAGATAGTGGATTTTAAAGGGAGCTAGTGGAGTGAACTTTTTGTTTTGTTAGTGGATTCATGAAGGTCTGTCTATTTTTTGCATGGAACATATAGGTACTTGTTGCCATTTGTGGCTGATTTTCTAGGATGTCTAGCTTATTGTATTGTGTTTCAGTTTTGACCTACTTGGTGGTTGCGTTGTTGCTGCTACTGTGATGGGCTTTCCTCCTACGCTAGGCCGAGAGATCGTGGACGCTGACAGGATGAAATGAGGAGAGACAAGTGCGCCGCTGATTGAGACTTAGGAAGGGACCGGGGGTAGTTGGGGATGGTCATTACCGAGCAGCGGACGATGTCCTTCTAGCCGTCCTGATGGTCTTCTATTTCCTGAAAATATTGTTCCTACGGAAACAATGATAAACCGAGAGATCGACGGCGTTGACCGGAGGAAATCAGAAGAGAGAAGGGCGCCGTCGATTGGGACTTAGGAGGGAACCGGGGGTAGTTGAGGATGGTCATTAACGAGCAGTGGGCAGGGTTCCTCCAGCCACCCTGATGGTCTTTGAATTTAAAAATATTGTTTGTATGGGAACAATGATAAAAAGTAATACTGACTCACCAATTGTTTTAAACGGGTTCACATTGTTTTTCTCTCTAGAAACATTGTTCATGCGAAGGACCGTTCACCGCTGTTACGTGTCAAATTTGTAGAGCCTTCGATAAAAAACAGAAAAGGGAGGAATCTCCTAGCTTAGCTGAATGTATCATTTTTAAGCGATTTTTTTCTGGAACACTATTCATCATTGCCATGTGTCAAATTTATAGAGCACTGAAAAACTGAAAAAAAAAGAGGAGGCTCCTTGCCTGACGGCCATGTGTCAAATTTGTAGAACAATCAAAAAAAGTTGAAACAAGGAGTAACCTAGCCGGTTTAATATAGTAGTATCTGTTGGACATGCTACAAGCCCCCAAGGATCGTGTCACTCACAAACAAGCTAGGCACAAAAAGAACACTATTCGGCGGGAAAGCAGGTAGGGTCATCAGCACGCAGCAAGCAAACAACGTTCGTTGTACTAGCGTATGATACAAATTCAAACCTTCATATTTCAAACAAAACGTTCAAAATATGCGCTTCTAAAATATAATTCTTAGAAACATATCTGTGGATAAATAAATTGTTTGTCATTTTTTTAATGACGAATTAAAAAGAAAATTTCAGAAAAATGTTCATGACTTTTACAGTGTTCAATATCTTTTTTTGTAATTGTTCATGTATGAAATTTATATTTATCAAAAATAATAGTGTAAAAGGTTGAAAGGAAATGAACGAAAGAAACCGGCTTCCATGAAAAAACCACAAAAAACCTGGTTGGAAAACTCCCTCACCATAAAAACCGAGATGCAAGTAAAAAGCGCATGTAGCTGTTGCTATTGAGGCGGCTCACGCCAAAGTACCGTTTACGTTTTGCCCGTACCGCTCATTAAAGGCGATTTTTTGAGATATAACGATTGTATCTTTCACTCGCCACTAAACTTAAAGATCAATTACATAGAGCCTAATACGCCCAGGGAAACAACAACAAATAGGAACAGTGCGCCAAACATTCATTATACAGTTACTAGTACGTATGCCCGTGCATTGCAACGGAAGAGACAAATTAACATGCTTCACTATGGAGCCAGACAACGAGAGATCTTTTTTATTTGATTTGCTATAGAGAGATGACAAAGATAATAATCAACTGATATGGATGAAGAACCATAACTTTAGGTTATTAATTTATGGTACTGGGAATGCATTCGGAACTGCTAATTGCTCTCGAAAAATTTAATTTACAACTATATCGAAGAAATTGCTAATTATTTTCTAAAACACAATAACTATATCAAACCAATCTCTAGCTACATGTGTGTTGCTATATGAAACGAGCACCAGTTATCATGAACCACATGACAATGCAGCTATATGTATAAGGTCAATGGATCATTTGAGATTGACAACTACGACCACAGTGCACTTCAAGGCTATGATAGAGCGAGTGAGAGGTGTTCCTCGCGGTTGAGATGCTAGAGGTGTACCACCAACACACTGTTTCAGGTTGCTAGTGCGATGGCTGCTAAAGCAAAACTTGTCGTTAGTGAATTTGTAGACCTAGCCTGTGCTAATCAGCGACGTGGTGCACATCTAGAAGAAGACAACAAAATGTTGTGTTAAACTAAGCAAAAACGGGTTAAAACTGAAGAGGATGATGACCTGGTAGTTGACCTGGTTAATAATCCCCATTTTTCGACAAAAGGTGAACTTTATTGGCTCATAATGAAGCAGGATACAAACACAATGAGAACATCCGGCCTCTGCATATCTAGGATGCACATAGCCAACACCAGCACACAAAAATACGCCACCAAATAGCAAAGTAATATAAGACTAAAGCTATGCATAGGCGAAAAAAAGACATCAAAGAGATCAGATCCACAATTGGCAAACTACACCAATGACCATATTCGCACCAACCATCTCATGACACCACACGAGCGACAAAGTTCTTCAACAGCAACGCCTTCAAGAAGGGAGCGACGCTCAATAGCCGCCGTTACCGGATCCAACCACTCAAGATCGTAATCTAGGTTTTCACCCTGAAGAAATAGTCCAAGCATATCTGAGCAATGTCTTCAACAAGGTAACGACGTAAAAACATCGCCATTGCTAGGCATGACCAACTCAGGTCGCCTAGGCTTTCACCCCGAAACTCGAGACCAGGTGCTCAAGTAGCACCATCATCAAGTCACTCAAGTGCTGTCACCACCACTTTTCCACGATCCCAGCAGCTACATATCAGTCGCTGCTGCACCACCATTCCTCTGTGTCAAGCCGACGTCTATAGTTTACATCTCACCGCTGAAGTCTCCGTGGTCACTCCAATCCACATCGAGGCTGCTGCCGGGGCGAGCGGAGCCCAGAAGCACATCAAATCTAGACATAGCAGCCATACCAGCGACAGCTTTGCATCCCAGCATGAGAGGGAGCCCGTGCCACCCAATTTACAGCCAAGCGCAGCGACGTACAAGTGGCAAGATCTGACCGTTGACGACACCATAGCCGGCTTGGCAGCCACCAACAGCCATGAAGCACTGCTTGAATCCGTCGCCATCGATGAGAACTCAACACGTAGGTGCTAGCCTCAACCAAGCACAAAGACAGCTTGATTGATTTCTTGCGTGGGAACACATGCACGTCTAGCCGAGTAGACGTACCTATGTACGAGCAAATCTGGCTTTGAGTGGCAATCATAGATCGATTTGATCTCTTCGTGTCCTCTGACCTCGGGAAGATCAGCCACAAGCAGGGGCCCGCTGCCGCCGTCAGCCGCATTAGCTTCGCCAGCGACGTCCTCCGATGACGGCGGGAGGGAAAAGGCAGCAGGAGAGGGAAGGTTAGGCGGGCGGACGGCGCCGCCGCCCATACGCTTCACAGTTCGTATTAATTTGATCCGCCCACTGCACATCAAAGATGGGTGGAACAGCTGTGTACTCGCTTGTACCATACATTGTTCAGTAATCAGTAGCAAAAGTATGCCTTTGGTTATAGCAGCACATGCTGATATCAGTTCCAGGTGATGGGCAATTGACCAGTCCTCTCGAAGTTATTCTGAAATAATTCTCCTCCAAACAGATCTGCATGCAACTTTACTGGCAGAGAAATCAAGGTTATAACAGGAGAACTTCATGTACACCCGTGAAAACCACTTGCAGTGTGAAATAGTAGATTTTCACCAGTTCACCAGCCACAATTAATGTTGTCTCCTTTGGCGATAGCAATATGAAAGATAGCAAGCAGATACCAATTGTACATACACTGAAAACATGTTTCCGATGGTTGAAGCTATCTCAAGTCCCCTCCAGACCGGATTATATGAACCTCAGCCCAGACGAGCCATCATTCCCAGAATCCATCATTTATGTAGATAATGTTGCTAATTCATAGAGGAACACCTCTAAGCAGTTGGTATCTGACAAAGAATGATGTGTCCCAGCTGACACTCTGCTTGCTCGGGCTTGCAGTTCGTCAGGAACAGAGGGAGGAAGAAGACGAGCTATAGCTGAGCTCTGGCGCAGGAGCAGCAGCAGCGTCAGCGCCAAGTGGACCGGCAGGATGATCTCGTGGAGCGTTGGGGGTTGAGTAGGGGCCGGCGGCGGCCTCGACTCTCGCGGCTCCGGTGGCTCTTCATGCTCAGCCTGCAGATCGATTCCCGCGCACCACCGTGCTCGAAGCCCAGATCCCCAAGCCATGACCGCGCGTCGTCGGCCGTGCTCGTCCCCCGAGGCAATGAACAATGCTGCCGTGGGGAGAGCCAGAAGAGGACGCCCCGTCTAGGTCGTGTGCAGTGCAGAGCAGAGGACAGCGGGCTGCAAAGCTAGGGAAAGGCGCCGGCGAGCAGGGAAGAGGGTCGCGGGCGACGGGGAATGCGAGCAGCGAGAGGGTGGCGAGGCCAGGGGATGGCAGAGCAGGCGCCACCGTCTCGTCTCGTCGACGTGCAGCAGTGTAGGTAGATGGCCAACATGCACACGACGGCCCTCGCGTCGCCAACACACACGCCATGCACGACGCAAGAGACGCACGCAGCCGGCCAACATGCTTTGTCTGTGTTGGGCAGGCGTGCGCTGCAGCCACCAACCCTACACAGCTGCCACCGACGACAAATCCACGGCGTTGTGCCGTTTAATTAACGCCCGTGACATGGAGGCCCGCACGGTGCCGCTGCAGCCAGCCACTAAGTCTCGTCCTCACCTCTTCCTTTTTTTTCCGAGCAGATATATTTATTGAAGGGTTAGAGAAGGAGGTCAGGATGTAGAGTTTGACTCCAACTGAGGACGTACGAAACAAACACGAGCGAGAAGAACCGGACATACGTGCGCCTGTGAACGAAATAACGAAAGGACTTATGAAGAACTAATAAGAAGAAAAAAAACGCATAGACTTATGGAGAACCATCAAAGCTTCTGTCTTTTAATATTAGGTAAAGATTAAGGAAAAAACCATGTGCGGAAAATAAGGGCGCGTTAGCTGCTAGTAAGGACATGCTAAACGGTAGGAACACCAATAGGTGGTGAGATATACTCCCTCCGTCCATGAATAAGTGTACTTCTAGCTTTTATCTTAAGTCAAAGTTTTTTAAAACTTTGACCAAATTTATAGGGAAAAGTAGCAGCATTTATGACACTAAATTAGTATCACTAGATTCGTTTTGAATTGTAATTTCATAATATATCAATTTTATGTCATATATATTACTACTCTTTTGTATATATTTGGTCAAAATTTTAAAACTTTGACTTGGAACAAAGGCTAGAAGTACACTTATTCGCGGACGGAGGGAGTAGTAGCTACTCCAAACAGTACCCCACTCCGTGAAAGTTTGTGTCTAGGACCCCGCGTAGCTGGTTATGATCGTCTCAGCCACAGTGCCCATCATCTCCTGAAACGGCAGCCTCTTCAGAGTATGGTTCTGCTGTTACAGTGGCGCTAGTAACAGGTATAATAGAACTCAACGCATGATCTACATTGCAACGATTTGGTTCTTCCGGACGTCTCTTATTCTCATATACATTTTTAGATTGTTTTGAAGGTCATCTATTGTCTCTCAAGATTAGCTCCTCCTCTTCCCCTAAAAAAATTTGCTCCTTTTTTTTCCTTTTCTACATACTTAAATACGGTAGTGTGTTCCAACTGTAGAAGTCGACGCTGCTTGAGTGAAAATGGCGAGGTATATATGAGACACGATGAACAACGAGGTATTCATGTGGGGAGTTGTTGGATCAGTACTACTCCCTCCATCCCAAAATATTGCCGGAATTTTGTCTATCTAATTATGGGCCAGCCCAATAGCAGTTTCGGAAATTTCTAATAAATCCTAGAAGCCCACACAATCCATTCGTGCAAGGTAAGAGGTGTAACTAAAGTTTAGTGTCACTAGTCATCAACCTGTGCACCTGCACGGGCTAGCTATTTTAAGGAAATTGAATTAACTCATTCTGTTAGCATATCTTCATACTTGGAGTGTATAAAATCCTTTGCGGGCACTTTTGGGTGATTCCTATCAATTTAGTTGGCACTACCAATAGGAGATCGGAAATGCCTGTGTTTCCTACTTATTTTTATTAGAATTTTTGTTGGGCTCTGCAATTGTTTCAACTACATTTATGATTTCAATTGTCTTACTACAGGGAAACTTTGATCTTTTTTATTTAGCATTGTCTTGCTATGGTTATTTTTTATTTCGAGAGAAACTTATGTATGTAACACAAAAGTCGCAAGTAGATAGTAAATAGGCCATAGTTGAATTATTGTTAAGCTTTGAGGAGCGTGAACATGGTTACTCAGTCTAATAACTCCACAGTGTCAAATTGGAAGGTTAAATAAATGCACAGACCAATTCTATGACGATTGCAAGTGGTGAGCAGGATATTATCTCAATGGTACATTAAAAATTTCTAGTTTTGAGTTATTTAACAAATATTGTTATTTCATTGCCCCTAGATCAATAAGGAGAAGCGGACTGTTCAAAAAACATTGGAAATTCTATGCAATAATCAGTTTATCTGTTCAATGGGAGAATATGATTAGGTGATTTAGCCCTTAGTGGAGAAAATAGTTCCTTTTTAGAGAATCTTGTTCATGAGAAAATAATTATGTACTATGAACCAACAAATGAGAAGCACGCATTCATGACACGTAGCTATATTTGAAATCCGTGCAGGGATGAGAACTAACCATTTGAGGTAGGAAGAAGTAAGGACGATGAGACCTCGATCAACCTGTGAAGTACTCTATATTATGCTTGTGATGTCACTTTCGCCAACAGTTTTTTCTTTGCTTCTGGTATGGTAGAGAAAAAAGAAAATTCTACAGCAAAGAGAATGATATTTGCGGACTAATTGTACGCATTCAATGAAAATAGAGGAGCATACACACTGTTATATATCATGGTTCGATCTATGCTATAATACTATGAATGGGAGACAGAAAATGCACAAAGCTCCTTGTGCACTATTAAAACCTTATGCAAGCTGTTGACCGCAGAAATAGGTTCCCGAACAGATTACTGATCTTAGAAGTAGAGCATCCACTCAACTCGTTATGCGGGAAACACATGTAAAAATAGTATGCCGGCAATCAAATGTCTCGTACATTCAGGGAGAACATGGCCTGAGCGACTAAATTTGAGAAGAAGAAAAAAAGTGTGTCCCTTTCTTTCTACATCTACCGACATCTCTTAATGAACATATATTAACCTATTTAGGACTTCAACACTGTTTGCTTAGGTAATCAGTCCCAGATATAAATCTGTTTCTGAACTTCACATGATATCCTTTACACCTAACAGTAGCTCTGGTCACAATTTGTCATCAAGTTGATAAAAATCATCAATCAGATTAAAATCATGCCACGGGTAACAGGAGAAAGGTCAGCAAATTAACTTGCACGTACAGACGTACTGCCGATTATGATCTAGATCTCATCTGCTCACCTCTGCAACTTCATGTGAAATTGTAAGTCTTGGAGACATCTCCGAAAGACATCTTCGAGACATCTCCGAAAGGTGATATTTCATGCGAAGTGTCCAAAGACAATCTTTCATGTAAACATGATGCGTAGGTATTGCTTGCTGGTGAGCTGGAGTTCTTAGTTTCCCGTGATAGAATCAAACCAACAGATGAGAGGTAGCGTGATGTCTGCTGGAAGCAATTCACCAACAGATCAAGGGTGGTACTTACCTCAACTCGTGGACTGAACTGATGGCAGCAATATGCAGCGTCTCAAGGTTTCCTATCCAGCAGCTGCAGGCAGTGGAGCTATGATTTGAGTAGACATGGGGCCTGGTGTGAATACCGAGCCAGATGAGCGTGGTCGAGTTGCGTCCAGTTTCATATGGGAGCGTCAGTGTGGAGATGATGAGAACGGGGATGAACTTGAGGCGCATGAGGTATGTTTCAGATTGTCTACTACGCTGACCGCTGCATCATCTCCCGAGGCCTGCACATCGATCTCGACGCCTGAGCCTACATTGTGCACACCTACCCCATCACTGTCGCACGCTTTACCCTGACGGCGAGTGGGTCACGTCTACCGACACCTCTTGCTGCATCTGCGTCGAGGACGCCCTATCACTGCTGATCCTCGATGGCCTCCGCATCATTGTCTCCATGGATGGCAAGGGAACGTCCTCGGTCTGTGCGTTCGTCTGGAATCTGCCCTTCTAATGATTTGGTAGAGTAAGTGTGCAGGACTACTCCTAGTTTTTTTTTTGAATCTGCAGATTTTTTCTATCCGCAATCTAGTTGGGGAGGACGTACCTGCCCTCTAGATGGTTGTGGAATATTTCTCTGCAACGTGCTCTTTTTTTTCGTTTTTTATCTATCGTGGAGTTTTCACTTGTGGAAGTTTCTTTTTTTACTACCGGTGGACATCGTGGAGTTTTCATCCATGCAGGTCTCTATTCGTGGATTCCTTTTTCCTTTTCCATCTATCGTGGAGTTTTCATGCGGGGAGGTTTCTATTTTCTCCCACGAACGATGGACATGATGGGGTTTTCATGCGTGTAGGCTTCTAATTTTTTTTCACTACCCATGGACGTGGCAGATCCTATTTTACTGCACCATCTTTTTACGCAACTTTTCTTTCTATCCTGGCCGTAAATTCTACGATCCAATGCTACAATTAATATGATGGAGTTTTCATGCGGGGAAGTTTCTATTTTTTCCCACGAACGATGGACATCGTGGGGTTTTCATGCGTGTAGGCTTCTAACTTTTTTTCACTACCCATGGACGTGGCAGATCCTATTTTACTGCACCATCTTTTTACGCAACTTTTGTTTCTATCCTGGCCGTAAATTCTACGATCCAACGCTACAATTAATATTGATGATGTGGGTTAATTAAACAGCTTGAAAGGTGCCTCCAATTAATAAATATATAAGATAAGATATTGCTAGTTTGGAGGGAGTTGGACCTTCTTATAAGGTGGGTTGTTTCCCCACATGTATGAGCACGAGAACAAGAGGGACATCCACGCACGCTCCACCATCACCCGCCACGCCATGCCACGCCGAACGGCACATCCCTTCGGTTGTTGGCTGTTCACTTCGTCTCCCTCTCTTCGTTTTCTGTGCCTATAAAAGGGAGGTCGCTCCTCTCTAGAGAGACACACGAGAACTTCTTCTTCCACTCGCCACTGGGTTCCAATCTCTGAGCTGTTGCTACGATCTTCCCCATCCGGGCTCTATGACGGCACTCTTGGCAAACCTGAAGGAGATTATGATGCGTCAATTGATAATAGAAAAGATATGTGGGACGCACTCGAGGCCTCGAGGCCAAGTTTGGGGTCTCGGGTGCCGGCACTAAGCTGTACATCATGGAGCAAAACTATGACTATAGGATGACTGATGAGCGCTCCGTGGTTGAGCAAGCTCACTTGATACAGTCATTTGCTAGAGAACTTGAGCACTTCAATTGTATGTTACCGGACAAGTTTGTTGCTGGAGGCATCATCACTAAGCTTCCTCCCTCGTGGAGGAACTTTGCTACCTCTCTGAAACACATGAGACATGAGTTTTCCGTTCCGGATCTAATTGGTATTGTTGATGTGCAAGAAAAGGCGAGAGCAAAGGACACACATGCTCAAGGTGTTGAGGAAGGATCTAGTGCCAATGTGGTACAAAAGCAAAAAACTTACAGTCCCACAAATTCAAGAACAAGCAAAAATTTGATGGTAAAGCAAAGTTTGATGGGAAGAACAAGGTTGCACGGCACATGAACTTCAAGAAGAAGAATGACAAGAAGAAATGTGTTTGTCATGTGTTTGGAGATCCTGGTCACTGGGCTCCTAGTTGCCCTAATCATTATGACAAGCGTCATCTTGAGAAAGGCGGCGAGACCGCTAATGTTGTCATGGGTGACACTGACATGAAGGATGCTGGGTATGGTATATTTCCCACAATAATTTCAACATGTCATTCTCCTGATTGGTTGATTGACATGGGTGCTAGTGTGCATGTATCACTACTAGGAAAAGGCCTACTAATGGCGCACCTAATTTGGCCATTAATGGCGCATTAGTGGTGCGCCATTAGTGCCACGCCATTAGTATATTTTACTAATGGCGCACCACTTGTGCGCATTAGTATCTGGTATACTAATGGCACACCTCAGATGCGCCATTAGTATATACAACAGTGCGCCATTAGTATGCCTCCCAGGGGGCCATGTATACCCAGGTGCTTTGGCATACTAATGGCGCACAACAAGATGCGCCATTAGTAACTTCGGCATACTAATGGCGCACTGCTTAATGATGCGCCATTAGTATCCTTTGGCATACTAATGGCGCACTGTGATGTGATGCGCCATTAGTATGAATATTAGTTTTTTTTAATTTTTTAATTTTCTGTTTTTTGCACAGGTTACAAAATGTATAATTGGACAAAATATAGACAGCACACATCAACAACAGATTCATCGAATACAATAGAAGATTAGTCTCTGAATACAATTCATCATATTAGTCTCCGAATATAATTCATCATATTAGTCTCCGAATTGAAAAGACCGAACAAAGATAGAACATTACAAGTCTCAAGACTGCGAGTATCGAGTTTGTCGGAAGTAATACTAATCCTAACAAGTCCTACTAATCATCATCATACAACTTCTACTCGTTATTCATAACAAGTCATACGATCATCATCTTGATAGTCTTCGAACCAAACCCTACTTAATTGTTCATCAGCACATGATCATCAGTATTAGGCAGGACCTAAATACCCTATTTAAGCTAAAATAGCATAAAACAATATAGACCCTGACTCTCCATTATGGAGAACGGAGAACATCCTGTCTCCAATTCTTGCGCTTCGCTTCCTTTTGCTTCCAAGAAGCTCCTTACGATTGTCCATACATTTTTTCCGTCCTTTGATTTTCATGTCTCCACTTCTTTTAGAAATCTCGTATGGACAGTTGAGATTCGTAGGATGACCTTGCTGTATGTTCAAAACATTAACACTACCTTTCAGATACATCATATGAGGCACACAATTCTCTGGGATTATCTGTTGAAAAACATAGTAATAACTTCATAGTTAGCAATGATGTACTAGTTTTAGAAGTATGCAAAAGATGCACGGATGTCGTAATAGTAAAAATCTTACCAGGGTATCTCCATGGTAGTTACCGTAGTTGAACACATGCACTAGTGGCACGTATTTACCATAATGTTGAGGAATTTGTTTGTGGATAATTTAATTTTCAATGTCAGTACAAAATCCGACCAGATGATTTTTCTCTTTGTAAGTTGTTAATTCGGAGTCATCGGTGTAGTGGGTTTTGTCTACCATCTCCCGCACATTCTTTGAACAATAAAAATAAGCTATCAATGGAAATAAGCTGTCAACTATTTTGAAATAAACAATATAAATTAGCTAATAACTATGTTTGAGAAACTCACATAGCGGTAGAACTGGAGGCGTATCAACAAGGACCCAAATGTCCATATTGTCTTGGTTGATGTCAGGATTACCAAGATCCATGGTGATAAGCATACCCTCATCAAAACCATACATCTTGCAAAATGCTTCCCAATTTTTGCAACCAAAATGGGTTACGCTCTCAGAATTATATAGATTTACTTCAAAGTCCACATCGTGATGAGTCCTTAGGTGAATTTTCTTTGTTTCAGAAATTTCATGGTCTTCAAAATCCATCCTCTCCAAGACATAGCGTCTTGCATGGCATGGGATAAGCTATACTCGAATTGTAAAAGATGAAAATTACACGTTGAAATAGTTGAAGTAATGCTTAATTATTAAAATAACACTTGTCGTCGTTGTGTACCGTTTCGACTTCGAAGGTCTCCTCGAGCTGAAGCGCCGATCATCGTCCAGGTGAGGCATGTCGCACAGACCTCGATTGTCGTGGCACCAGTTGCACTCTGTCGGGAGACTTTCGTCGTTCGATGATGATGACGACATATCCTGGGACAGCTCCCAGAATTGCTTGCCGCCCGAACCACCGGCCTCATCGTTGTGGGCCATGTTTCGCTCTAAATAGGAAAAAAGTTTGGTCAAAAAGTTGGTTATTGTCAAGGAACAAGATCATGGTCTCATCATTTAGGGTTTGTTGACACCGAGGCACCCTAAAAGCCTAAGCTTTCATCATTTAGGGTTTGTCGACGCCGAGGCACCCTAAAAGCCTAAGCGTACATCATTTATGTTCTCATCGACACCAAGGCATCCGGGGCAGCCAAGTTAAGTTTTCATCATTTAGGGTTTATCGATGCCGAGGCACCCTAGGTTGGGCCTAATCACTTGGCACTAATCACTTGGCTCTATTGCCACCTATGGTTTAATGCAGCAAGAATGGCGGGGCAGTTGATCCTACTTAACTAAGTACTAAGATACCCCGGTCCATGCATTAGTCGCAAGTACCCCATATGTCCTATTTTTAGCAAAGTCATGCTAAAATTCACGGAAAATTTCAGCATGACCTTTGCTGAAAATAGGACATATGGAGTACCCGAATTTGCCGGAATAGAAGTTAATCGACATTCCGGCAAACTCAATGGCCTCTTGGGTGGACAAGGCAAAAAATGCCTCCATCACAACATGGAAAATACATTGGCATGTGAAGAGGTGAAACTGTTGGGTTTCGTAGTAATTTCAAAAAATTTCCTACGCACACGCAAGATCATGTCATGCACAGCAACGAGAGGGGAGAGTGTTGTCTACGTACCCAACGCAGACCGACTGCGGAAGCGCTGACACGACGTAGAGGAAGTAGTCGTACGTCTTCACGATCCAACCGATCAAGCACCGAAACTACGGCACCTCCGAGTTCGAGCACACGTTCAGCTTGATGACGATCCCCGGACTCCGATCCAGCAAAGTGTCGGGGAAGAGTTCCGTCAGCACGACGGCGTGGTGACGATCTTGATGAACTACAGCAGCAGGGCTTCGCCTAAACTCCGCTACAGTATTATCAAGAAATATGGTGGCAGGGGGCACCGCACACGGCTAAGGAATAGATCACGTGGATCAACTTGTGTGTTTCTGGGGTGCCTCTGCCTCAGTATATAAAGGAGCCAAGGGGGAGGGGGGCGCCGGCCAAGGAGGAGGGCGCAGGAGGAGTCCTACTCCTTCCGGGAGTAGGACTCCCCCCCAATCCTATTCCAACTAGGATTCCCAAGGGGGAAAGAGGGAGAGGGGTGGCCGGCCACCTCTCCTGGTCCTAATAGTACTAGGGGAGGGGGGAGGTGCGCAGCCCCCTTGGGCCGCCCCTTTCTCCTTTCCACTAAGGCCCATGAAGGCCCATATGGCTCCCGGGGGGTTCCGGTAACCTCCCGGTAACCCGGTAAAATCCCGATTTCACCTAGAACACTTCCGATATCCAAACATAGGCCTCCAATATATCAAACTTTACGTCTTGACCATTTCGAGACTCCTCGTCATGTCCGTGATCACATCCGGGACTCCGAACAACCTTCGGTACATCAAAATGCATAAACTCATAATATAACTGTCATCGTAACCTTAAGCGTGCGGACCCTACGGGTTCGAGAACAATGTAGACATGACCGAGACACGTCTCCGGTCAATAACTAATAGCGGGACCTGGATGCCCATATTTGCTCCTACATATTCTACGAAGATCTTTATCGGTCAGACCGCATAACAACATACGTTGTTCCCTTTGTCATCGGTATGTTACTTGCTCGAGATTCGATCGTCGGTATCCAATACCTAGTTCAATCTCGTTACCGGCAAGTCTCTTTACTCGTTCCGTAATACATCATCTCACAACTAACATATTAGTTGTAATGCTTGCAAGGCTTATGTGATGTGTATTACCGAGAGGGCCCAGAGATACCTCTCTGACAATCGGAGTGACAAATCCTAATCTCGAAATACGCCAACCCAACATCTACCTTTGGAGACACCTGTAATGCTCCTTTATAATCACCCAGTTACGGTGTGACGTCTGGTAGCACCCAAAGTGTTCCTCCGGCAAACGGGAGTTGCATAATCTCATAGTCATAGGAACATGTATAAGTCATGAAGAAAGCAATAGCAACATATTAAACGATCGGGTGCTAAGCTAATGAAATGGGTCATGTCAATCAGATCATTCAACTAATGATGTGACCTCGTTAATCAAATAACAACTCATTGTTCATGGTTAGGAAACTTAACCATCTTTGATTAATGAGCTAGTCAAGTAGAGGCATACTAGTGACACTTTGTTTGTCTATATATTCACACATGTATTAAGTTTCCGCTTAATACAATTCTAGCATGAATAATAAACATTTATCATGATTATAAGGAAATAAATAATAACTTTATTATTGCCTCTAGGGCATATTTCCTTCAGTCTCCCACTTGCACTAGAGTCAATAATCTAGATTACACTGTAATGATTCTAACACCCATGGAGCCTTGGTGCTGATCATGTTTTGCTCGTGGAAGAGGCTTTGTCAACGGGTCTGCAACATTCAGATCCGTATGTATCTTGCAAATCTCTATGTCTCCCACCTGGACTAGATCCCGGATGGAGTTGAAGCGTCTCTTGATGTGTTTGGTCCTTTTGTGAAATCTGGATTCCTTTGCCAAGGCAATTGCACCAGTATTGTCACAAAAGATTTTCATTGGACCCGATGCATTAGGTATGACACCTAGATCGGATATGAACTCCTTCATCCAGACTCCTTCGTTCGCTGCTTCCGAAGCAGCTATGTACTCCGCTTCACATGTAGATCCCGCTACGACGCTTTGTTTAGAACTGCACCAACTGACAGCTCCACCATTTAATGTAAACACGTATCCGGTTTGCGATTTAGAATCGTCCGGATCAGTGTCAAAGCTTGCATCAACGTAACCTTTTACGGTGAGCTCTTTGTCACCTCCATATACGAGAAACATATCCTTAGTCCTTTTCAGGTATTTCAGGATGTTCTTGACCGCTGTCCAGTGATCCACTCCTGGATTACTTTGGTACCTCCCTGCTAAACTTATAGCAAGGCACACATCAGGTCTGGTACACAGCATTGCATACATGATAGATCCTATGGCTGATGCATAGGGAACATCTTTCATATTCTCTCTATCTTCTGCAGTGGTCGGGCATTGAGTCTTACTCAACTTCACACCTTGTAACACAGGCAAGAACCCTTTCTTTGCTTGATCCATTTTGAACTTCTTCAAAATTTTGTCAAGGTATGTGCTTTGTGAAAGTCCAATTAAGCGTCTTGATCTATCTCTATAGATCTTAATGCCTAATATGTAAGCAGCTTCACCGAGGTCTTTCATTGAAAAACTTTTATTCAAGTATCCCTTTATGCTATCCAGAAATTCTATATCATTTCCAATCAGCAATATGTCATCCACATATAATATCAGAAATGCTACAGAGCTTCCACTCACTTTCTTGTAAATACAGGCTTCTCCAAAAGTCTGTATAAAACCAAATGCTTTGATCACACTATCAAAACGTTTATTCTAACTCCGAGAGGCTTGCACCAGTCCATAAATGGATCGCTGGAGCTTGCATACTTTGTTAGCTCCCTTTGGATCGACAAAACCTTCCGGTTGCATCATATACAACTCTTCCTCCAGAAATCCATTCAGGAATGCAGTTTTGACATCCATCTGCCATATTTCATAATCATAAAATGCGGCAATCGCTAACATGATTCGGACGGACTTAAGCATCGCTACGGGTGAGAAGGTCTCATCGTAGTCAATCCCTTGAACTTGCCGAAAACCTTTTGCGACAAGTCGAGCTTTGTAGACAGTAACATTACCATCAGCGTCAGTCTTCTTCTTAAAGATCCATTTATTCTCAATTGCTTGCCGATCATCGGGCAAGTCAACCAAAGTCCATACTTTGTTCTCATACATGGATCCCATCTCAGATTTCATGGCTTCAAGCCACTTTGCGGAATCTGGGCTCACCATCGCTTCTTCATAGTTCGTAGGTTCATCATGATCTAGTAGCATGACTTCCAGAACAGGATTACCGTACCACTCTGGTGCGGATCTTACTCTGGTTGATCTACGAGGTTCAGTAGTATCTTGATCTGAAGTTTCATGATCATTATCAGTGGCTTCCTCACTAACTGGTGTAGGTGTCACTAAAACAGTTTTCTGTGATGAACTACTTTCCATTAAGGGAGCAGGTACAGTTACCTCGTCAAGTTCTACTTTCCTCCCACTCACTTCTTTCGAGAGAAACTCCTTCTCTAGAAAGGATCCATTCTTAGCAACGAATGTCTTGCCTTCGGATCTGTGATAGAAGGTGTACCCAACAGTTTCCTTTGGGTATCCTATGAAGACACATTTCTCCGATTTGGGTTCGAGCTTATCAGGTTGAAGCTTTTTCACATATGCATCGCAGCCCCAAATTTTAAGAAACGACAACTTTGGTTTCTTGCCAAACCACAGTTCATAAGGCGTCGTCTCAACGGATTTTGATGGTGCCCTATTTAACGTGAATGCAGCCGTCTCTAGAGCATAACCCCAAAACGATAGCGGTAAATCAGTAAGAGACATCATAGATCGCACCATATCTAGTAAAGTACGATTACGATGTTCGGACACACCATTACGCTGTGGTGTTTCGGGTGGCGTGAGTTGCGAAACTATTCCACAGTTTTTCAAATGTACACCAAACTCGTAACTCAAATATTCTCCTCCACGATCAGATCGTAGAAACTTTATTTTCTTGTTACGATGATTTTCAACTTCACTCTGAAATTCTTTGAACTTTTCAAATGTTTCAGACTTATGTTTTATTATTTAGATATATCCATATCTGCTTAAATCATCTGTGAAGGTGAGAAAATAACGATATCCGCCACGAGCCTCAATATTCATCGGACCACATACATCGGTATGTATGATTTCCAACAAATCTGTTGCTCTCTCCATAGTACCGGAGAACGGTGTTTTAGTCATCTTGCCCATGAGGCACGGTTCGCAAGTACCAAGTGATTCATAATCAAGTGGTTCCAAAAGTCCATCAGTATGGAGTTTCTTCATGAGCTTTACACAGATATGACCTAAACGACAGTGCCACAAATAAGTTGCACTTTCATTATCAACTCTACATCTTTTGGTTTCAACATTATGAATATGTGTATTACTACTATCGAGATTCAATAAAAATAGACCACTCTTCAAGGGTGCATGACCATAAAAGATATTACTCATATAAATAGAACAACCATTATTCTCTGATTTAAATGAATAACCGTCTCGCATTAAACAAGATCCAGATATAATGTTCATGCTCAACGCTGGCACCAAATAACAATTATTTAGGTCTAATATTAATCCCGAAGGTAGATGTAGAGGTAGCGTGCCGACCGCGATCACATCGACTTTGGAACCGTTTCCCACGTGCATCGTCACCTCGTCCTTTGCCAGTGCCCGCTTATTCTGTAGTCCCTGTTTCGAGTTGCAAATATTAGCAACAGAACCAGTATCAAATACCCAGGTGCTACTGCGAGCTCTAGTAAGGGACACATCAATAACATGTATATCACATATACCTTTGTTCACCTTGCCATCCTTCTTATCCGCCAAATACTTGGGGCAGTTCCGCTTCCAGTGACCAGTCTGCTTGCAGTAGAAGCACTCACTTTCAGGCTTAGGTCCAGACTTGGGTTTCTTCTCCTGAGCAGCAACTTTCTTGCCGTTCTTCTTGAAGTTCCCCTTCTTCTTCCCTTTGCCCTTTTTCTTGAAACTAGTGGTCTTGTTAACCATCAACACTTGATGCTCCTTCTTGATTTCTACCTCCACAGCTTTCAGCATTGCGAAGAGCTCGGGAATAGTCTTGTTCATCCCTTGCATATTATAGTTCATCACGAAGCTCTTGTATCTTGGTGGCAGTGATTGGAGAATTCTGTCAATGACGCAATCATCCGGAAGATTAACTCCCAATTGAATCAAGTGATTATTATACCCGGACATTTTGAGTATATGCTCACTGACAGAACTGTTCTCCTCCATCTTGCAGCTATAGAACTTATTGGAGACTTCATATCTCTCAATCCGGGCATTTGCTTGAAATATTAACTTCAACTCCTGGAACATCTCATATGCTCCATGACGTTCAAAACGTCGTTGAAGTCCCGATTCTAAGCCGTAAAGCATGGCACACTGAACTATCGAGTAGTCATCAGCTTTGCTCTGCCAGACGTTCATAACATCTGGTGTTGCTCCAGCACCAGGCCTGGCACCCAGCGGTGCTTCCAGGACGTAATTCTTCTGAGCAGCAATGAGGATAATCCTCAAGTTACGGACCCAGTCCGTGTAATTGCTACCATCATCTTTCAACTTTGCTTTCTCAAGGAACGCATTAAAATTCAACGGAACAACAGCACGAGCCATCTATCTACAATCAACATAAACAAGCAAGATACTATCAGGGACTAAGTTCATGATAAATTTAAGTTCAATTAATCATATTACTTAAGAACTCCCACTTAGATAGACATCCCTCTAATCTTCTAAGTGATTACGTGATCCAAATCAACTAAACCATAACCGATCATCACGTGAGATGGAGTAGTTTTCAATGGTGAACATCGTTATGTTGATCATATCTACTATATGATTCACGCTCGACCTTTCGGTCTCCGTGTTCCGAGGCCATATCTGCATATGCTAGGCTCGTCAAGTTTAACCTGAGTATTCTGCATGTGCAAAACTGGCTTGCACCCGTTGTAGATGGACGTAGAGCTTATCACACCCGATCATCACGTGGTGTCTGGGCACGACGAACTTTGGCAACGGTGCATACTCAGGGAGAACACTTCTTGATAATTTAGTGAGTCATCTTATAATGCTACCGTCAATCAAAGCAAGATAAGATGTATAAAAGGATAAACATCACATGCAATCAATTTAAGTGATATGATATGGCCATCATCATCTTGTGCTTGTGATCTCCATCTCCGAAGCACCGTCATGATCACCATCGTCACCGGCGCGACACCTTGATCTCCATCGTAGCATCGTTATCGTCTCGCCAATCTTATGCTTCCACGACTATCACTACCACTTAGTAATAAAGTAAAGCATTACATCGCGATTGCATTGCATACAATAAAACGACAACCATATGGCTCCTGCCAGTTGCCGATAACTCAGTTACAAAACATGATCATCTCATACAATAAAATTCAGCATCATGCCTTGACCATATCACATCACAACATGCCCTGCAAAAACAAGTTAGACGTCCTCTACTTTGTTGTTGCAAGTTTTACGTGGCTGCTACGGGCTTAAGTAAGAACCAATCTCACCTACGCATCAAAACCACAACGATAGTTTGTCAAATAGACTCCGTTTTAACCTTCGCAAGGACCGGGCGTAGCCATACATGGTTCAACTAAAGTTGGAGAGACAGTCGCCCGCAAGCCATCTATGTGCAAAGCACGTCGAGGG
This sequence comes from Triticum urartu, assembly GCF_003073215.2. Lineage (NCBI taxonomy): Eukaryota > Viridiplantae > Streptophyta > Magnoliopsida > Poales > Poaceae > Triticum > Triticum urartu. The sequence continues at coordinate 14,224,808 of NC_053028.1, forward strand.
AACCGGTCTCGCGTAAGCGTACGCGTAAGGTTGGTCCGGGTCGTCTCGTCCAACAATACCGCCGAACCAAAGTATGACATGCTGGTAGGCAGTATGACTTGTATCGTCCACAACTCACTTGTGTTCTACTCGTGCATATAACATCAACATAAATAACCTAGGCTCGGATGCCACTGTTGGGTTTCGTAGTAATTTCAAAAAAATTCCTACGCACACGCAAGATCATGTGATGCATAGCAACGAGAGGGGAGAGTGTTGTCTACGTACCCAACGCGGACCGACTGCGGAAGCGCTGACACGACGTAGAGGAAGTAGTCGTACGTCTTCACGATCCAACCGATCAAGCACCGAAACTACGGCACCTCCGAGTTCGAGCACACGTTCAGCTCGATGACGATCCCCGGACTCCGATCCAGCAAAGTGTCGGGGAAGAGTTCCGTCAGCACGATGGCGTGGTGACGATCTTGATGAACTACAGCAGCAGGGCTTCGCCTAAACTCCGATACAGTATTATCGAGGAACATGGTAGCAGGGGGCACCGCACACGGCTAAGGAATAGATCACGTGGATCAACTTGTGTGTTTCTGGGGTGCCTCTGCCTCAGTATATAAAGGAGCCAAGGGGGAGGGGGGCGCCGGCCAAGGAGGAGGGCGCAGGAGGAGTCCTACTCCTTCCGGGAGTAGGACTCCCCCCCAATCCTATTCCAAATAGGATTCCCAAGGGGGAAAGAGGGAGAGGGGTGGCCGGCCACCTCTCCTAGTCCTAATAGGACTAGGGGAGGGGGAGGTGCGCAGCCCCCTTGGGCTGCCCCTTTCTCCTTTCCACTAAGGCCCATGAAGGCCCATATGGCTCCCGGGGGGTTCCGGTAACCTCCCGGTAACCCGGTAAAATCCCGATTTCACCTGGAACACTTCCGATATCCAAACATAGGCCTCCAATATATCAATATTTACGTCTCGACCATTTCGAGACTCCTCGTCATGTCCGTGATCACATCCGGGACTCCGAACAACCTTCGGTACATCAAAATGCATAAACTCATAATATAACTGTCATCATAACCTTAAGCGTGCGGACCCTACGGGTTCGAGAACAATGTAGACATGACCGAGACACGTCTCCGGTTAATAACCAATAGCGGGACCTGGATGCCCATATTGTCTCCTACATATTCTACGAAGGTCTTTATCGGTCAGACCGCATAACAACATACGTTGTTCCCTTTGTCATCGGTATGTTACTTGCTCGAGATTCGATCGTCGGTATCCAATACCTAGTTCAATCTCATTACCGGCAAGTCTCTTTACTCGTTCCGTAATACATCATCTCACAACTAACATATTAGTTGTAATGCTTGCAAGGCTTATGTGATGTGTATTACCGAGAGGGCCCAGAGATACCTCTCCGACAATCGGAGTGACAAATCCTAATCTTGAAATACGCCAACCCAACATCTACCTTTGGAGACACCTGTAATGCTCCTTTATAATCACCCAGTTACGTTGTGACGTTTGGTAGCACCCAAAGTGTTCCTCCGGCAAACGGGAGTTGCATAATCTCATAGTCATAGGAACATGTATAAGTCATGAAGAAAGCAATAGCAACATACTAAACGATCGGGTGCTAAGCTAATGAAATGGGTCATGTCAATCAGATCATTCAACTAATGATGTGACCTCGTTAATCAAATAACAACTCATTGTTCATGGTTAGGAAACTTAACCATCTTTGATTAATGAGCTAGTCAAGTAGAGGCATACTAGTGACACTTTGTTTGTCTATATATTCACACATGTATTAAGTTTCCGGTTAATACAATTCTAGCATGAATAATAAACATTTATCATGATTATAAGGAAATAAATAATAACTTTATTATTGCCTCTAGGGCATATTTCCTTCAGAAACAATATATGCATCTCCAAGCAGTATCATTCAACATTTTGGACAAACCACTACAAGCAATACTGGACCATTTCTCCCCCAATACATCATAGCAACATTATTTGGGTACCTATATGGTATTTACATGCCATTCTCTGTCAACAGAAGTAGCACAAAATCATTCAAGTACCAGTGTTTAACTAAAACTTGGTGTGAATAAGATCCTCTGTCAGTACTTCATACCAATAATCAAAACCCCAAAACCTGACCCCAACTAGTTACCATAAGGTCAAATACTGTCCACAAAACCATAACAGAAATAGCACAAAATTATTCAAGTATCATTGTTTAACTAAAACTTGGTGTAAATAAGGTAATAAAAGCAAATTATCCTAGCCAATATGGGTTTTCAGGAAATATTGAGACGCCGCACTTCTGATCGACTCCTGAGGTACATTCTCAACTAGCATAGTTTGTTTACCTTCTATTCCTATGTGGTTCATTACTTGATTTCCTTTCAGCCTCAAAGTTTATGTTTGTCCTGGTCATATTATGCTTTTGGCAACCACTAGAAATGTAAAAGATTTTTTGTGAACTTGGGAAGAAAAGAACCAACTTTCATCAAAGAAATAAAAATAATCACTGAGTTTAACATTGGCTAGGCATTTCTTGGCTGCAACAATCACTGAGTTTGAAATAGGTAGAATAGAATGTATTTTTCTCACTTGGGAAAGTAATCAGTTACAGCAACTTCAATATTTTGTGTCTCTGAATATTTGCATAAATTCCTACCATCATCCATGAGCAGCACCACATAGTAGTTCACAGAGCAGAACATGAGGCAGTTAGCTACTGACAGAGCTTTTTGGCCAACACTCATAACACCGATCAACATTTCTCTAACTCAGTAAGGAGGAGCAGCAGCAAAGCCTATGCAAAAATTAACATCTAGTGTAATCAAAATCGCCTCATTGGCAGCCGTCAGGAGACGGAGCAAACAGGCGGATGAACTAAGAGTGACCTCCCTCCCTGGCTGCCTCAGTTACCCACCTTAGGGAATCCACCACCGCTGCGGTGGGCGATAGGCCATCACATTCGGTCAACTGAACTACTTCATCACATTTTCAAAAGATTTCATGAGTGGTTTTCAAAAACATGGCTAAATCACACTTTACCTGCTTCAAACACATACAACAAAAAGGCGTACAATTTCTTCTAGCAATTCATCAAACAATTGGTGTGCACAAATAAAACTACACACTTAGAATCTCCAAATATATCAAGGCTGATAGCCTCTACCACCTGATAGGGATTTCACCGCCTCGAGCTTGAGCTTACGTGGGTGAGGTAGGTAGTGGGGTAGAGGTGCAGAAGAAAACATTGAGGAAACAAAGTGGAGACGACGGCTAACATCTACGGCTTGGCGCCGCCGGAACCAAGCCTGACGCGCGAGGGGGAGAGGGGGAGAGGAGGAGGGGGAGCTCACGGGGGCCGTAGGGATAGGGCAGTGTGGCGCTGGGAGGATGTCGGGGACGACGACGACGCAGGGGAGGAGGCGACGAGGTCCGGGTGGTGGTGGTGCTCCGGCGATGATGGTGTGGACGGGGCGGCGTCCGGGCCGCCGGCGACGAGGGCGGAGGGGCGATGGCGTCCAACGAGGTGGGGCGACGGGGAGAGCGGCGCCGACGTTGGGGCCTCAGGCGGCGGTGGTTGGAGACGGGGATAGGGCAGCGGCGTCGGGAGAGGAGAGGGGAAGGGGATCGAGGGCGAGGGAGAGGGAGAGAGAGGGGATAGGTTTGGGCCGGGGAGGAAATATGGATGGGGGCGGCACAATACTAATGGCGCACCACCCCTCGGTGCGCCATAAGTACATCCATACTAATGGAGCACCTCACCCTGGTGTGCCATTAGTATTGAGCCAACAGGTTATCTTCCACCTGACCTAATCCACACCAAGTTCCCTCTACTAGCTTGACTGGTCAGTAGCTAGTTCTCACACCAGGAGGTCCTGGGTTTGATTCCCAGGCTCCACAATTTTTTTATGCATTTAAAATGCTGTTTGATACTTATTTGTGTTTAAATATGTTCAAACTTGTTTAAATCATAACAGTAATATTTTTTATAAGACAGTAATAATTTTTTAAAAAATATCATCAAACAGTAATGCCGGTGGAGCGGGGGAGGGTGCGCGGGGTGCGGGGGGTCGGCGGCGGCGGCCGGTGGACCGGGGGGTGCTCGGCGGCGAGGGGGACCGGATCTGGCGAGGTCGGATAGCGATCGAGATGGAGGGGGATCGAGATCGAGTGTCCATGAAATTTAAAAATATTCATGATAGTTCAAAAAGTGCCCATGAAATACAATCGAGAAATGAAGGCTACGATTTAAATACAGTCGATCTTAGCTAGCTATCTGTTCACAATCTTCTTGCCCTTCTTTTTCGCAAATGGAGTTCTTCTGTGGAACGGACGTCCTTTAGGTAGGGTGGTCCTGCTTCTTCTTGTGGTGTATGCTGCTACTCCATCGGTGCTCGCGCCTAGCACGATGTTCCTTGGATCGTTCGCAAATTCTAGGTCTTCGAAGTTCAACGCTTGCCACTGGCTCGCATCCTTAGGGTGACTCAGCATCTTGTCTTTTTTATCTATCTCCGGATCATTTGCGTCATCTTCTCGCTTCTTCTCCTCCCTATCCGCGTGCCCATCGATGGTCCAGCGTCGTCTGCTCCGCCGGCATCATCATCTTCATGATCATGCCCGTCGTCTGCTCCGGCATCTTCCTCATCATCATGTCCTGCATCTTCTACATGATGACTGTGTACAGCATCACCGTCGTGATCATCTCCTGGGGATTCTTCGTGTTCTCGCCCGCCCGAGCCGCGGTGGTTGTCTTGCTGCCCTTCCTCATTTCTTGCCCGGCCCCCATGGACGACTGCGTAGTCATCTTCATCACCTTGCCACCGATAGCCATCCATAAAACCACGCAAGAGCAGGTGGTCCCGCATCTGCCCGGAATCCGGGTCCGCAATAAGGCTCTTCAGCTTGCATCTTCGACACGGACATCTTATCTCCGTCTCGTTCTTTTGAAGCATCTCGGCCTTCGCGGACCTCAAAAACCTATTCACGATGCCTTCGGTCATCGTGCGGACCATGGTCGCCTGCGGAGGAGGTGGAGAGAATGAAGTGGGGAGAAAGTGAGTGTGGGTAGCTGTCCAAAATATCTTGTTGCGGCCCACTTAATAATGGCGCACCAACTCCAAATGTGCCATTAGTAATCCAGGTTACTAATGGCGCACCTTCTGGTGGTGCGCCATTAGTAGTTTTGCAAAAAAAGACATACTAATGGTGCACTGTCCCACAGTGCGCCATTACTAGTTTAAACTAGTAATGGCGCACGGTGGGACAGTGCGCCATTAGTAGTTTTGCAAAAAAAGGAATAAAAAATATAATAAAAAAACAACATTAGTGGCGCACTTTCCGACAGGTGCGCCATTACTAGTTACAACTAGTAATGTGGCACTGTGTCTGGATGCGCCATTAGTATGTTTGGACAGGTGCACTAGTTCAATTTTTTTTTGATTCTAATGGCGCACCCTGGGCCCGCCATTAGTAGTTTCAACTCTAATGGCGTATCAGAAGGTGGTGCGCCATTAGTAATGGCGCACCGCTTGTCTGGTGCGCCATTAGTGTCGATCCCATCTATAGCCCTTTTTCTAGTAGTGTATGCGGTGATATTTCCATGTTTTCGTCTTATCAGACCGCATGGACTTCCACCGTCAATAAAATTTACTTCGGGGAAGATCGTGCGGCTGACGAACATGCATTATGTCCCCTCCATCAATAAAATTCTTGTTAGCGGATCTCTTCTGTGTAGAGATGGCTACAAGCTTGTCTTTGAGTCAAATAAATTTGTAATATCCAAGTATTTAACCTTTGTTGGTAAAGACTATGTGTCAGGAGACCTGTTCCGTTTATCCTTGTCAGATGTTTGCAATAAAGTTGTTAATCATGTTTGCAACAATAGTGAGTCAAATGTGTGGCATTCACGTCTCTGTCATGTTAACTTTGGTTGCATCTCGCGACTCGCCAAATTGAACTTAACCCCTAGTTTCACCACTGTCAAGAGATCTAAGTGTCAAGTTTCTGTGCAAGCTAAGCAACCTCGTAAGCCTCACACGACCGCGGAAACGAGAAATCTTGCACCACTTGAGCTCATACATTCAGATCTATGTGAAATGAATGGTGTTTTGCCAAAACATGGAAATAAATATTTTATGGCGTTAATTGATCACTCCACTAGATACTGCCATGTGTATCTTCTGAAATCGAAGGATGAGGCTTTGAACCTTTTCAAGATCTATAAAGTTGAAGTGGAAAACAAACTTGATCATAACATCAAGAGGCTTAGGTCCGACCATGGTGGAGAGTATTTTTCCAATGAATTTGATTCTTTTTCTGCAGAATATGGTATAATCCATGAGAGAACGCCTCCGTATTCACCTCAGTCAAATGGGTAGCCAAAAGAAAAAATTGTACTCTAACTGATTTGGTTAACGCCATGTTGTAAACATTGGATCTTTCCAAGGCATGGTGGGGGAGGCGATACTGACTGCATGTCATGTCCTAAACCGAGTTCCAACAAAGAACAAAGAGATAACTCCATTCGAGGAATGGGAGAAGAAAAGGCGCAAGCTTGGACCAAAAACTGTGAATTGTGCTTTCCTGGGATATGCTTTTCACAGCATTGGTTATAGATTTTTGGTTGTAAAATCTGAGGCATCTAACATGCATGTCGGTACAATCATGGAGTCGAATGATGCGAATTTCTTTGAAGATATCTTTCCCATGAAGGATATGGCTACCTCATCAAATCAGGAGATGCCTAGTTCACCAAATCAGGAATTAGTTACAATTACTGAACCTACCATTTTGATGGAACAATTTGAAAATCATGTGGAGGAGAACAATGATGTTCCTACTAGAAGCAAGAGACAGAGGACTGCAAATTCCTTCGGTGAAGGTTTTCTTGTGTATCTCATAGATGACACTCCGAATTATATTTTAGAGGCATATGCATATGAAGATGCTGACTACTGAAGGAAGTGGTCCATAGTGAGATGGATTCCCTTTTGGCCAATGAAACTTGGGAGATCACTGATCATCCTTCTAGGTATTCAAGAAGAACCTTAGGCCTGATGGTTGACACGTCTTCGTCGTATCTATGATTTGTGATTGTTCCATGCCAATATTCTACCACCTTTACATACTTTTGGCAACTTCTTATACTATTTTTGGGACTAACATATTGATCCAGTGCCCAGTGCCAGTTCCTGTGTGTTGCATGTTTTTTTGTTTTGCAGAAAATCCATATCAAGCGAAGTCCAAACAGGATAAAAACTGATGGAGATTTTTTTGGAATATATGTGATTTTTGGGAAGAAGAATCAACGCGATACGATGCCCGAGAGGGCCACGAGGCAGGGGGGCGCGCCCCAGGGGGTCAGGCACGCCCTGGGCCCTCGTGGCCACCCCGTGAGGTGGTTGGTACCCTTCTTTCGTCGTAAGAAAGGTAACATCCGGATAGAGATCGTGTTGAAAATTCAGCCCAATCGGAGTTATGGGTCTCCAGGAATTTAAGAAACTGTGAAAGGGCAGAATCAGGAGCGAAGAATCAGAGAGAGATAGAGAGAGACAGATCCAATCTCGGAGGGGCTCTCGCCCCTCCCATGCCATGGAGACCAAGAACCAGAGGGGAAACCCTTCTCCCATCTAGGGAGAAGGTCAAGGAAGAAGAAGAAGAAGATGGGGGCCCCTCTCCCCCTCTCTTCCGGTGGCGCCGGAACGCCGCCGGGGCCATCATCATCACCGCAATCTACACCAACAACTTCACTGCCCTCATCAGCAAGTCTTCCCCCCTCTATGCAGCGGTGTAATTCCTCTTTTACCCGCTGTAATCTCTACTTAAACATGGTGCTCAACGCTATATATTATTTCCCAATGATGTATGGCTATCCTATGATGTTTGAGTAGATCCGTTTTGTCCTATGGGTTAATTGATGATCGTGATTGGTTTGAGTTGCATGTTTTATTATTGGTGCTGTCCTATGGTGCTCTCCGTGTTGCGCAAGCGTGAGGGATCCCCGCTGTAGGGTTTGCAATATGTTCATGATTTGCTTATGGTGGGTGGCGTGAGTGACAGAAGCACAGACCCGAGTAATTAGGTTGTTTGCATATGGGAGTAAAGAGGACTTGATACTTTAATGCTATGGTTGGGTTTTACCTTAATGATCTTTAGTAGTTGCGGATGCTTGCTAGAGTTCCAATCATAAGTGCATATGATCCAAGAAGAGAAAGTATGTTAGCTTATGCCTCTCCCTCAAATAAGATTGCAATAATGATTACCAGTCTAGTTATCGATTGCCTAGGGACAAATAACTTTCTCGTGACAAAAAGCTCTCTACTAAAACAACTTAGTTGTGTCTTTATCTAAACAGCCCCTAGATTTTATTTACGTGCTCTTTATTATCTTGCAAACCTATCACACAACACCTACAAAGTACTTCTAGTTTCATACTTGTTCTAGGTAAAGCGAATGTCAAGCGTGCGTAGAGTTGTATCGGTGGTCAATAGAACTTGAGGGAATATTTGTTCTACATTTAGCTCCTCGTTGGGCTCGACACTCTTACTTATTGAAAGAGGCTACAATTGAACCCCTATACTTGTGGGTTATCAAGACCTTTTTCTGGCGCCGATGCCGGGGAGTTATAGCGTGGGGTGAATATTCTCGTGTGTGCTTGTTTGCTTTATCACTAAGTAATTTTTCTTTGTTGTTCTAAGTTGTTATCTATCTTCAGTTATGGATATGGAACATGAAATACCAAAAAAATTAGGTGTACTTTCTACTCATGGAGATGGGGAACCTCCTAAAACCCTCGATGCTGGTCATGTGAAAAATATTATGTACTACTTTGATAATCCTAAGAAAACCCCATTGAATTATGTAATGGGAGACACGTTGGATCAACGTGAATACTTTAGGGATTATCTCTTGACTCAAAAAGGGAAACTATTATGGGATCAAATTCATATGTTGCATTGGTATGCTCGGGAACTATGCTTGTTGCTCTAGGATGAAGGCTCCACACCTTCCCTTTTCATGCAAATTTAATGATGATAAAACCTTGGCTTCTTATGCTAATGGTATATATGATTACTATGATGTGGAGCAAATAGAAGAATTTGTTGCTTTTATGGGTGCTTATGAAATCGAATCTTTGTTTAAAGAGTGTGAAAATCTTGATGATGTTGTTTACAGACCTGAAAATTTTGCTATACTTAAATATTGATATGAGAATTATGAATTCAATTCCGATATTGATGATTTTATTGAGAGAGTCTCTGCTGTCCAAAAAGAGACTAATATTTTGCAGGAGTCTATGGAAGAAGATATTGATGAAACTGTGAGCTCATTGGATGAAAAAGATGATGAGGAGAGCGAAGAACAAAAGGAGGATTATTGGATTAGTTACCCATTCACACCTTCTAATGAGAGTAATTCTCCAACTCATACATTATTTAATGTCCCTTCGTGCTTACCGAAGGTTGAATGCTATGATGATTGTTATGATCTCGTTGGTTCTTTTGAAATATCCCTTTTTGATGATGCTTGCTATGCTCGTGGCAAAGATGCCAATATGAATTATGCTTATGGAGATGAACTTGCTATAATTCCTTATGTTAAACATGAAATTGTTTCTATTGCACCCACGCATGAGCCCTATTATCTTTTTGAATTCTCCCGACTACACTATATAGGAGAAGTTTGCCTGTATTAAGGATTATATTGACGGGTTGCGTTTTACTACTACACATGATGATTTTGATGAATATAATATGCATTTACTTTCTGCTCCTACTTGCACTTATTATGAGAGAGGAACTACATCTCTGCCTCTCCATGTTTCCAATATGATAAAATTGCAAGAAACTGTTTATACTATGCATTGGCCTTTACTAAGTGTGCATGAATTGTTCTTTTATGACATGCCAATGCATAGGAGGAGAGTTAGACTTCGTCATTACATGATATATATTACTTTGTGCTCACAACTAAATCACAAATCATTGTTAATTAAAATTGGCTTTGATATACCTTGGGATCCGGGTGGATCCATTACTTGAGCACTATATGCCTAGCTTAATGGCTTTAAAGAAAGCGCTGCCAGGGAGACAACCCGGAAGTTTTAGAGAGACATTTATTTCTGTTGAGTGCTTTTATATAGTTTAAAAAAAGAGGGGAACCTAAAACATTTTCAAAAAGAAAAGCGAAAGTGAGAAAGACGAGCATTGTTAAAGTGGGAGCTAGCCTTGAACTTTGTTCATGCTCACGGAAACTTTGTGAATCTTGATTACAGAAACTTCTCAAAAAAAATTATCCCCTTGTACGATTCCATTGTATAATAAAAATAATGTGCCAAGGTTTGCCTTTAGGATGTTTACAATGCTTGTTGGTTTGTGCGGTACAGGACAGAAACTTTGGCTGTAGTGCGCTATTTTACACTTTTTACTGGAACGTCAAATGGTTCTGAAACTTTTGGCACTGTCTTTATATACAAATTTTTTATTTTTCCTAATTTTGGAAGAATTTTTGGAGTACCATAAGTAAGGTGGATGTTCAGATTACTACAGACTATCCTGTTTAAGATAGATTCTGTTTTTGATGCATAATTTGCTTGTTTGGATGAAACTATCGATTTCTATGAGTGGATTAAGCCATGGAAAATTTATATTAAAGTAGCTACAATGCAAAAACAAAATATGAATTGGTTTGCAACAGTACTTAGAGTAGTGATTTGCTTTATCACACTAACGGATCTTACCGAGTTTTCTGTTGAAATTTTGTGTGGATGAAGTGTTCGAAGATCGAGGAGGTGTCGATGTGAGGAGAAGAAGGAGAGGCAAGAGCTCAAGCTTGGGGATGCCCAAGGCACCCCAAGTAAATATTCAAGGAGACTCAAGCGCCTAAGCTCGGGGATGCCCCAGAAAGCATCCCATCTTTCTTCAACAAATATCGGTATGTTTTCAGATTCGTTTCGTTCATGCGATATGTGCAAATCATGGAGCGTCTTTTGCATTTAGTTTTCACTTTTATTTAATGCACCATGCTGGTATGATATAGTCCTTAGTTGATTTATAGAATGATCTTTGCACTTCACTTATATCCTTTTAGTATGGCTTTATAGAATGCTTCATGTGCTTCGCTTATATCATTTGAAGTTTGGATTGCCTGTTTCTCTTCACATAGAAAACCGCCATTTGTAGAATGCTCTTTTGTTTCACTTATATTTGTTAGAGCGTGGGAATATATTTTGTAGAAATAATTAAACTCTCTTGCTTCACTTATATATATTTAGAGAGTTGACAGGAACTGGTCATTCACATGGTTAGTCATAAAATCCTACATAAAACTTGTAGATCACTGAATATGATATGTTTGATTCCTTGCAATAGTTTTGCGATATAAAGATCGTGATATTATAGTTATGCTATTGGGTAGTTGTGGATTGTAATACTTGTGTTGAAGTTTGTGATTCCCGTAGCATGCACGTATGGTGAACCGTTATGTAATGAAGTTGGAGCATGAGGTATTTATTGATTGTCTTCCTTATGAGTGGCGGTCGGGGACGAGCGATGGTCTTTTCCTACCAATCTACCCCCCTAGGAGCATGCGCATAGTACTTTGTTTCGATGACTAATAGATTTTTGCAATAAGTATGTGAGTTCTTTATTACTAATGTTGAGTCCATGGATTATACACACTCTCACCCTTCCATCATTGCTAGCCTCTTCGGTACCATGCATTGCCCTTTCTCACCTCGAGAGTTGGTGCAAACTTTGCCAGTGCATCTAGACCCCGTGATATGATACGCTCTGTCACACATAAGCCTCCTTATATCTTCCTCAAAACAGCCACCATACCTACCTATCATGGCATTTCCATAGCCATTCCGAGATATATTGCCATGCAACTTCCATCATCGTCATATACATGACTTGAGCATTTATTGTCATATTGCTTTGCATGATCGTAAGATAGCTAGCATCATGTTTTCATGGCTTGTCCGTTTTTTGATATCATTGCTATGCTAGATCATTGCACATCCCAGTACACCACCGGAGGCATGCATATAGAGTCATATCTTTGTTCTAGTATTGATTTGTATGTAAATAAAAGTGTGATGATCATCATTATTAGAACATTGTCGCAGGTGAGGTTATCAAAATAAAAGTGGCCAAAGAAGCCCAAATAAAAAAAAGGCCAAAGAAGCCCACCAAAAAAAGGGATAAAAAATAAAAATAAAAAATGAGAGAAACGAGTGTGCTTTATCCTTTTGCTGCGGTGGCTTGTGATGCTCCACCACAGCACTTGTACGTGCTTCATTACAGCGTCGGCATGCTCAGACGGCCTGGACATACTCCACCGTAGCAATGCAGCCTGGTGAATCTCCATAGCAGCACCGACGACTCGCGGGGGTGTCCCCAACTCTCACACCCTTGCAGCAGCGTGGGACATCGGTTGGCTGCCTTTGCAACACCATGACGACGACCCCTTGTTGCGCCCATGAGTCTCGGATCTCGTCATCGCAGCAAGTGGTTTGTGCTTCGGCGAGGCCATGGCGCCATGCAACACCTTCGACGCCGTCCCCCTTGAAATGTTGGTTGTGATCCCCGCCTGGCCTTTCAACGGCGAGCCGTTCGCAGCATTGGTAGCTGTAGGGGATCCTGGTTTTCCAGTGGTGACATCGATACTTGCAGTAGGGACGCGACGAAGAGAGAGAGAGAGAGAGAGAGAGAGAGAGAGAGGGAGAGAGAGAGAGAGAGACGAGAGACCTGAGAGGCAGTGTGGCCTTCCAGCAACAACACTGAACAACGAGTCCAACTTCAATGGTGGGGACATTTGCATGCACCAAGGGTGGCGGTAGCAGCGAGTATGGAGAAAACTGAAGGCATATAAAGACGAGGGAGATGAGCAGAAAGCGTTTCCGATGGCATGCTGGATCCAGCGCGGCTGTTCTCGAACCAGGCCCATGCTTTTAGCGCGTGGAATAAGGCAGTAGAGGAAGAGTTGTTCCTGGTGTTGGGGAACGTAGTAATTTCAAAAAATTTCCTACGCACACGCAAGATCATGGTGATGCATAGCAACGAGAGGGAAGAGTGTGATCTACGTACCCTTGTAGATCGACAACGGAAGCGTTTGGTTGATGTAGTCGTATGTCTCCACGGCCCGACCGATCAAGCACCGAAACTACGGCACCTCCGAGTTTTAGCACACGTTCAGCTCGATGACGATCCCCGGACTCCGATCCAGCAAAGTGTCGGGGAAGAGTTCCGTCAGCACGACGGCGTGGTGACGATCTTGATGTACTACTGTCGCAGGGCTTCGCCTAAGCACCGCTACAATATTATCAAGGGCTATGGTGGCAGGGGCGCCGCACACGGCTAAGAATATGATCACGTGGATCAACTTGTGTTCCTCTGGGGTGCCCCTGCCTCCGTATATAAAGGCTCAAGGGGGGGGGGGGTGCGGCCGGCCTAGAGGTGGCGCGCCAGGAGGAGTCCTACTCCCTCCGGGAGTAGGATTCCCCCCCCCAATCCTAGTTGGAATAGGATTCGCGGAGGGGGAAAAGAGAAAGGGGGAGCCGGCCCCCTCTCCTTGTCCTATTCGGACCAAGGGAGGGGAGGGGCGCGCGGCCCATCTCAGGCCACCTCTTCTCTTTTCCACTAAGGCCCACTATGGCCCATATAGTGTTGGGGAACGTAGCAGAAATTCAAAATTACACCAAGATCAATTTATGGAGAAACCAGCAACGAGGGGAAGGAGAGTGCATCTACATACCCTTGTAGATCGCTAAGCGGAAGCGTTCAAGAGAATGGGGTTGATGGAGTCGTACTCGTCGTGATCCAAATCAACGATGATCCTAGTGCCGAACGGACGGCACCTCCGTGTTCAACACACGTACATCCCGGTGACGTCTCCTACGGCTTGATCCAGCAAGGGGAGAGGGAGAGGTTGAGGAAGACTCCATCCAGCAGCAGCACAACGGCGTGGTGGTGGTGGAGGAGCGTGGTGATCCAGCAGGGCTTCGCCAAGCACCGCGAGATATGAGGAGGGAGAGAGGTAGGGCTGCGCCAGCAAGAGGAGAGGAACTCGTGTGTAATGGGCAGCCGAAACCTCAAGTATATATAGGGGGAGGGAAGGGGCTGCGCCCCCACCTAGGGTTCCCTCCCTAGGGGTGGCGGCAGCCCCTAGATCCCATCTAGGGGGCGGCCAAGGGGAGGGGGAGAGGGAGGCGCACCAGGATGGGCCCTAAGGCCGATCTGCCCTTAGGGTTTGCCCCCTTTCCACCCCTTAGGCGCCTTGGGCCCTTGTGGGGGGGCGCACCAGCCCACCTGGGGCTGGTCCCCTCCCACTCTTGGCCCATGCAGCCCTCCGGGGCTTGTGGCCCCACTGGTGGACCCCCGGGACCCTCCTGGTGGTCCCGGTACATTACCGATAAACCCCGAAACTTTTCCGGTGACCAAAATAGGACTTCCCATATATAAATCTTTACCTCCGGACCATTCGGAACTCCTCGTGATGTTCGGGATCTCATCCGGGACTCCGAACAACATTCGGTAACCACGTATATCTATTCCTTATAACCCTAGCGTCATCGAACCTTAAGTGTGTAGACCCTACGGGTTCGGGAACCATGCAGACATGACTGAGATAACTCTTCGGTCAATAACCAACAGAGGGATCTGGATACCCATGTTGGCTCCCACATGTTCCACGATGATCTCATCGGATGAACCACGATGTCAAGGACTTAATCAATCCCGTATACAATTCCCTTTGTCTATCGGTACGATACTTGCCCGAGATTCGATCGTCGGTATCCAGATACCTTGTTCAATCTCGTTACCAGCAAGTCTCTTTACTCGTTCCGTAACACATCATCCCGTGATCAACTCCTTGATCACATTGTGCACATTATGATGATGTCCTACCGAGTGGGCCTAGAGATACCTCTCCGTTTACATGGAGTGACAAATCCCAGTCTCGATTCGTGCCAACCCAACAGACACTTTTGGAGATACTTGTGATGTACCTTTATAGCCACCTAGTTACGTTGTGACGTTTGTCACACCCAAAGCACTCCTACGGTATCCGGGAGTTGCACAATCTCATGGTCTAAGGAAATGATACTTGACATTAGAAAAGCTTTAGCATACGAACTACACGATCTTGTGCTATGCTTAGGATTGGGTCTTGTCCATCACATCATTCTCCTAATGATGTGATCCCGTTATCAACGACATCCAATGTCCATGGTCAGGAAACCGTAACCATCTATTGATCAACGAGCTAGTCAACTAGAGGCTTACTAGGGACATGGTGTTGTCTATGTATCCACACATGTATCTGAGTTTCCTATCAATACAATTCTAGCATGGATAATAAACGATTATCATGAACAAGGAAATATAATAATAATCAATTTATTATTGCCTCTAGGGCATATTTCCAACAGTCTCCCACTTGCACTAGAGTCAATAATCCAGTTCACATCGATATGTGATTAACACTCAAGGTCACATCCCCATGTGACTAACACCCAAAGAGTTCTGGGTTTGATCATGTTATGCTTGTGAGAGAGGTTTCAGTCAACGGGTCTGCAACATTCAGATCCGTATGTACTTCGCAAATTTCTATGTCATCTTGTAGATGCAACTACTATGCTACATTTGGAGCCACTTCAAATAACTGTTCTACTTGGAGATATTCTAAATTGTTGCTCCATTATACGTATCCGGTATCTCTACTCAGAGCTATCCGGATAGGTGTTAAGCTTGCATCGACGTAACTCTTTACGTTGAACTCTTTATCACCTCCATAACCGAGAAACATATCCTTATTCCTCTAGTTACTAAGGATAACTTTGACCGCTGTCCTGTGATCCATTCTTGGATCACTCTTGTACCCCTTGACTGACTCACGGCAAGGCACACTTCAGGTGCGGCACACAGCATAGCATACTGTAGAGAGCCTATGACAAAAGCATAGGGGACGACCTTCGTCCTTCCTCTTTCTTCTGCCATGGTCGAGCTTTAAGTCTTAACTTCATACCTTACAACTCAGGCAAGAACTCCTTCTTTGACTGATCCATCTTGAACACCTTCAAGATCATGTCAAGGTATGTGCTCATTTGAAAGTACCATTAAGCGTTTCGATCTATCCTTATAGATCTTGATGCTCAATGTTCTAGTAGCTTAATCCAGGCTTTCCATTGAAAAACACTTTCCAAATAACCCTATATGCTTTCCAGAAGTTCTACATCATTTCTGATCAACAATATGTCAACAACATATACTCATCAGAAATTCTATAGTGCTCCCACTCACTTCTTTGGAAATACAAGTTTCTCATAACCTTTGCATACACCCAAAATCTTTGATCATCATCAAAGCATACATTCCAACTCCGAGATGCTTACTCCAGTCCTTAGAAGGATTGCTGGAGCTTTGCATACTTGTTAGCATTTTTCCAGGATTGACAAAACCTTCTGGTTTGTATCACATACATCCTTTCCTCAAGAAAATCGTCGAGGAAACAATGTTTTGACATCCTATCTGCAAGATTTCATAAATAATGCAGTAATCGCTAATATAATTCCAACAGACTCTTAGCATCGCTATGAGTGAGAAAGTCTCATCATAGTCAACTCCTTGAACTTGTCGGAAAATATCTTAACGACAAGTCGAGCTTTCTTAATGGTGATACTTACCATCATTGTCCGTCTTCGTTTTAAAATCCATATGTACCTAACAGCCTTACGACCATCAAGTAGTTCTTCCAAAGTCTACACTTTGTTTTCATATATGGATCCTCTCTCGGATTATATGGCCTCGAGCCATTTTGGAATCCAGGCCCACCATCGCTTCTCCATAGCTCGTAGGTTCATTGTTGTCTAGCAACATGACTTCCAAGACAGGATTATGCACCAATCTGAAGTAGTACGCATCCTTGTCATCCCACGAGGTTTGGTAGTGACTTGATCTGAAGTTTCATGATCACTATAATAAGCTTCCACTTCAATTGGTGTGGGTGCCACAGGAACAACTCCCTGTGCCCTGCCACACACTAGTTGAAGAGATGGTTCAATAACCTCATCAAGTCTCCACCATCCTCCCACTCAATTCTTTCGAGAGAAACTTTTCCTCTAGAAAGGACCCGATTCTAGAAACAATCCCTTATTGCTTTCAGATCTGATACAGGAGGTATACCCAACTGTTTTGGGTGTCCTATGAAGATGCATTTATCCGCTTTGGGTTCGAGCTTATCAGCCTGAAACTTTTCCACATAAGCGTCGCAGCCCCAAACTTTTAAGAAATGACAGCTTAGATTTCTCTAAACCATAGTTCATACGGTGTCATCTCATCGGAATTATGTGGTGCCCGATTTAAAGTGAATGTGGTTGTCTCTAATGCCTAACCCATAAACTATCGTGGTAATTCGATAAGAGACATCATGGTATGCATCATATCCAATAGGGTGCAGTTATGATGTTCGGACACACCATCACACTATGGTGTTCCAGGCTGTATTAGTTGTGAAACAATTTCCACAATGTCTTAATTCTGTGCCAAACTCGTAATTCAGATATTCATCTCTATGATCATATCATAGATATTTTATCCTCTTGTCACGATGATCTTTCAACTTCACCCTGAAATTACTTGAACCTTTCAATAATTCAGACTCGTGATTCATCAAGTAAATATACTAAACATCTACTCAAATCATCTGTGAAGTAAGAACATAACGATATCCACTACACGCCTCAGCACTCATTGGACTGCACACATCAAAATGTATTACTTCCAACAAGTTGCTTTCTAGTTCCATTTTACTAAAACCGAGGCTTTCAGTCATCTTGCCCATGTGGTATGATTTGCATGTCTCAAGGGATTCAAAATCAAGTGAGTCCAAATGGTCCATTTGCATGGAGTTTCTTCATGCATATACACCAATAGACATGGTTCGCATGTCTCAAACTTTTCAAAAACGAGTGAGCCCAAAGATCCATCAACATGGAGCTTCTTCATGCATTTTATACCGATATGACTTACGTGGCAGTGCCACAAGTAGGTGGTACTATCATTACTATCTTATGTCTTTTGGCATGAACATGTGTATCACTATGATCGAGATTCAATAAACCATTCGTTTTAGGTGCAAGACCATTGAAGGTATTATTCAAATAAACAGAGTAACCATTATTCTCCTCAAATGAATAACCGTATCGCGATAGACATAATCCAATCATGTCTATGCTCAACGCAAACAATTATTTAGGTTTAACACCAATCTCGATGGTAGAGGGAGCGTGCGATGCTTGATCATATCAACATTGGAAACACTTCCAACACATATCGTCAGCTCACCTTTAGCTAGTCTCCGTTTATTCCGTAGCTTTTATTTCGAGTTACTAACACTTAGCAACCGAACCGGTATCTAATACCCTGGTGCTACTAGGAGTACTAGTAAAGTACACATCAACACAATGTATATCCAATATACTTCTATCGACCTTGCCAGCCTTCTAATCTACCAAGTATCTAGGGTAATTCTACTCCAGTGGCTGTTCCCCTTATTACAGAAGCACTTAGTCTCGGGTTTGGGTTCAACCTTGGGTTTCTTCACTAGAGCAGCAGCTGAATTGCCGTTTCATGAAGTATCCCTTCATGCCCTTGCCCTTCTTGAAACTAGTGGTTTCACCAACCATCAACAATTGATGCTCCTTCTTGATTTCTACTTTTGTGGTGTCAAACATCGCGAATATCTCAAGGATCATCATATATGTCCCCGATATATTATAGTTCATCACGAAGCTCTAGAGCTTGGTGGTAATGACTTCGGAGAAACATCACTATCTTATCTGGAAGATCAACTCCCACTCGATTCAAATGATTGTTGTACTCAGACAATCTGAGCACAAGCTCAACAATTTAGATTTTCTCCCTTAGTTTGTAGGCTAAGAAAATCGTCGGAGGTCTTATACCTCTTGACGTGGGCACGAGCCTAAAATCCCAATTTCAGCCCTCAAAACATCTCATATGTTTCGCGATGTTTCAAAATGTCTTCGGTGCCTCAACTCTAAACCGTTTAACTGAACTATCACGTAGTTATCAAAACGTGTATGTCAGATGTTCGCAACATCCACAGACGACGTTCGAGGTTCAGCACACTGAGCGGTGCATTAAGGACATAAGACTTCTAAGAAGCAATGAGGACAATCCTCAGTTTACGGACCTAGTCCGCATCATTGCTACTATCAACTTTCAACTAAATTTTCTCTAGGAACATATCTAAACAGTAGAACTGAAGCGCGAGCTACGACATAATTTGTGAAGACCTTTTGACTATGTTCAGGATAATTAAGTTCATCTTATGAACTCCCACTCAGATAGACATCCCTCTAGTCATCTAAGTGATTACATGATCCGAGTCAACTAGGCCGTGTCCGATCATCATGTGAGACGGACTAGTCAACATCGGTGAACATCTTCATGTTGATCGTATCTACTATACGACTCATGCTCGACATTTCGGTCTCTTGTGTTCCGAGGCCATGTCTGTACATGCTAGGCTCGTCAAGTTAACCTAAGTGTTTCGCATGTGCTCCGAGGCCATGTCTGTACATGCTAGGCTCATGAACACCCGTTGTATTCGAACGTAAGAATCTATCACACCCGATCATCACGTGGTGCTTCGAAACGACGAACTTTTGCAACGGTGCACAGTTAGGGAGAACACTTTCTTGAAATTTTTTTAAAGAGGGATCATCTTATTTACTACCGTCGTTCTAAGAAAATAAGATGCAAAAACATGATAAACATCACATGCAATCAAAATAATAGTGACATGATATGGCCAATATCATATAGCTCCTTTGATCTCCATCTTGGGGCTCCATGATCATCTTGTCACCGGCATGACACCATGATCTCCATCATCATGATCTTCATCATCGTGTCTTCATGAAGTTGTCTCGCCAACGATTACTTCTACTACTACAGCTAACGGTTAGCAATAAAATAAATTAATTACATGACGTTTATGTTGACACGCAGGTCATAAATAAATTAAGACAACTCCTATGGCTCCTGCCGGTTGTCATACTCATCGACATGCAAGTCGTGATTCCTATTACAGAACATGATCAATCTCATACATCACATATCATTCATCACATTCTTCTTGGCCATATCACATCACATAGCATACCCTGGAAAAACAAGTTAGATGTCCTCTAATTGTTGTTTGCATGTTTTACGTGGCTGCTATGGGTTTCTAGCAAGAACGTTTCTTACCTACGCAAAAACCACAACGTGATATGCCAATTGCTATTTACCCTTCATAAGGACCCTTTTCATCGAATCCGATCCGACTAAAGTGGGAGAGACATACACCCGCCAGCCACCTTATGCAACTAGTGCATGTCAGTCGGTGGAACCGGCCTCACGTAAGCGTACGTGTAAGGTTGGTCCGGGCCGCTTCATCCCACAATGCCGCCGAATCAAGATTGGACTAGTAACGGTAAGCATATTGAACAAAATCAACGCCCACAACAACTTTGTGTTCTACTCGTGCATAGTAACTACGCAATAGACCTAGCTCATGATGCCACTGTTGGGGAACGTAGCAGAAATTCAAAATTTTCCTACGTGTCACCAAGATCTATTTATGGAGAAACCAGCAACGAGGGGAAGGAGAGTGCATCTACATACCCCTGTAGATCGCTAAGCGGAAGCGTTCAAGAAAACGGGGCTGATGGAGTCGTACTCGTCGTGATCCAAATCACCGATGATCCTAGTGCCGAACGGACGGCACCTCCGTGTTCAACACACGTATAGCCCGGTGACGTCTCCTACGCCTTGATCCAGCAAGGGGAGAGGGAGAGGTTGAGGAAGACTCCATCCAGCAGCAGCACAACGGCGTGGTGGTGGTGGAGGAGCGTGGTGATCCAGCAGGGCTTCGCCAAGCACCGCGAGATATGAGGAGGGGGAGAGGTAGGGCTGCGCCAGCAAGAGGAGAGGAACTCGTGTGTAATGGGCAGCCCAAGCCTCAAGTATATATAGGGGGAGGGAAGGGGCTGCGCCCCCACCTAGGGTTCCCTTCCTAGGGGTGGCGGCAGCCCCTAGATCCCATCTAGGGGGCGGCCAAGGGGAGGGGGAGAGGGAGGCGCACCAGGATGGGCCCTAAGGCCCATCTGCCCTTAGGGTTTGCCCCCTTTCCACCCCTTAGGCGCCTTGGGCCCTTGTGGGGGGGGGGCGCACCAGCCCACCTGGGGCTGGTCCCCTCCCACTCTTGGCCCATGCAGCCCTCCGGGGCTTGTGGCCCCACTTGGTGGACCCCCGGGACCCTCCCGGTGGTCCCGGTACGTTACCGTAAACCCCGAAACTTTTCCGGTGACCAATACAGTACTTCCCATATATAAATCTTTACCTCTGGACCATTCCGGAACTCCTCGTGACGTCCGGGATCTCATCCGGGACTCCGAACAACATTCGGTAACCACATATATCTATTCCTTATAACCCTAGCGTCATCGAACCTTAAGTGTGTAGACCCTACGGGTTCGGGAACCATGCAGACATGACCGAGATAACTCTCCGGTCAATAACCAACAGCGGGATCTGGATACCCTCATGTTGGCTCCCACATGTTCCACGATGATCTCATCGGATGAACCACGATGTCAAGGACTTAATCAATCCCGTATACAATTCCCTTTGTCTATCGGTACGATACTTGCCCGAGATTCGATCGTCGGTATCCAGATACCTTGTTCAATCTCGTTACCAGCAAGTCTCTTTACTCGTTCCGTAACACATCATCCCGTGATCAACTCCTTGATCAGATTGTGCACATTATGATGATGTCCTACCGAGTGGGCCTAGAGATACCTCTCCGTTTACATGGAGTGACAAATCCCAGTCTCGATTCGTGCCAACCCAACAGACACTTTTGGAGATACCTGTGATGTACCTTTATAGCCACCCAGTTACGTTGTGACGTTTGGCACACCCAAAGCACTCCTACGGTATCCGGGAGTTGCACAATCTCATGGTCTAAGGAAATGATACTTGACATTAGAAAAGCTTTAGCATACGAACTACACGATCTTGTGCTATGCTTAGGATTGGGTCTTGTCCATCACATCATTCTCCTAATGATGTGATCCCGTTATCAACAACATCCAATGTCCATAGTCAGGAAACCGTAACCATCTATTGATCAACGAGCTAGTCAACTAGAGGCTTCTAGGGACATGGTGTTGTCTATGTATCCACACATGTATCTGAGTTTCCTATCAATACAATTCTAGCATGGATAATAAACGATTGTCATGAACAAGGAAATATAATAATAATCAATTTATTATTGCCTCTAGGGCATATTTCCAACATATAGCTCCCGGGGGGTTCCGGTAACCTCCCGGTACTCCGGTAAAATCCCGATTTCTCCCGGAACACTTCCGATATACAAACATAGGCTTCCAATATATCAATCTTTATGTCTCGACCATTTCGAGACTCCTTGTCATGTCCGTGATCACATCCGGGACTCTGAACAACCTTCGGTACATCAAAACGTATAAACCCATAATATAACTATCATCGAAACCTTAAGCGTGCGGACCCTACGGGTTCGAGAACAATGTAGACATGACCGAGACACGTCTTTGGTCAATAACCAATAGCGGGACCTAGATGCCCATATTGGCTCCTACATATTCTACGAAGATCTTTATCGGTCAGACCGCATAACAACATACGTTGTTCCCTTTGTCATCGGTATGTTACGTGCCCGAGATTCGATCGTCGGTATCCAATACCTAGTTCAATCTCGTTACCGGCAAGTCTCTTTACTCGTTCCGTAATACATCATCTCGCAACTAACTCATTAGTTGCATTGCTTGCAAGGCTTAAGTGATGTGCATTACCGAGAGGGCCCAGAGATACCTCTCCGACGATCGGAGTGACAAATCCTAATCTCGAAATACGTCAACCCAACATGTACCTTTAGAGACACCTGTAGAGCACCTTTATAATCACCCAGTTACGTTGTGACGTTTGGTAGCACACAAAGTGTTCCTCCGGCACACGGGAGTTACATAATCTCATAGTCATAGGAACATGTATAAGTCATGAAGAAAGCAATAGCAACATACTAAACGATCGGGTGCTATGCTAATGGAATGGGTCATGTCAATCAGATCATTCAACTAATGATGTGATCCCGTTTAATCAAATGACAACTCTTTGTCCATGGTTACACTAGTGCAGAACAGGGCAATAGCACCGGTTCGTAAGGCCCTTTAGTGCCGGTTTCGGAACCGGCACTAACATTTCGGCACTAAAGCCCCCCCCCCTTTAGTACCGGTTCAGCACGAACCGGTGCTAAATGGCAACCACATGGCACGAGCCAGCTCCGGGGGCCGGGATCCCTTTAGTACCGGTTGGTAACACCAACCGGTACTAAAATGTTTGGGGGATTTTTGGTTTTATGATTTCTTTTTCATTTAATTTTGTGTTTTCCATTTTAATTCTTTTTTGTTTGCTGGTATTTCATGGTACTACACATTGTACACGTTATGCATATATATATATATAAATAGAATTTCTAGTAGAACCAATCATATATATATATCATCAATGTCTCACAAACCACCATATTAATTTACACATACACACATGTATAGCTATATACAATTTCTCCTACATATGCATGTTGCCTTCGGAGCCAGTGGCATTAGCCTAATTGGTGCCTTCGGAGCACGATGACAATTGGAAGTGGTTCATGACATGTTCGATGGGGGCAGTAGCGGGTAATAGTATTCTCCCTTCGGATTTATGACCTGGTCGGGCAAAAGTCCCGCTATTTCCTCTTGAAGTGCTTCTACGCGCTCCGTTTCTAGGAGCTTGTCCCGCACCTCTTTGAACTGTTAAGAAGGAGATCAATATGCATGTGTATTAGTTGTGTGACTAGATATCGATAATGGTGTAAAAATTGTGAATAGTGTTCTAACAAGTGTACCCATTCCTATCTTTGAGATCTGCTCCTTTCGGACGCCATCATGCGAATGTTCTCGCAGACGCAGTATGCACACAGATTAGTCCCCTGCGCCTGCTTCAGGGCCTTTATTACGAGAATGGAATTTAATTTGATCAGATAATAAGTAATCAAGCATGATAATTAAAGAGATGGCAGCTAGCTAGCTAGCTAGTACTACTTAATTACTTACCTTGGATCGAAACCATTTCAGCTGTGGTTTCCATTCGCCTTCCGTGACGCTGATGAACCTTGCCCAAGCCCTGCCCGCCGACAAAGAAAATGAATAAAGGGGTTATTAAATAGTTCATATCATGAAATGACGAACTAAATAGGCCGAGATATATAGTTAATAATGATTGAAATTACCTGTTGACTATCCCATACAAGATGTTGTAGTCACTATTTGCTTTGAGTAGCGAGTCCAGTATTTCAACTGCTCCGGCGTCAACTTTAATGATACACAAGATCCAGTGAAATCTGCATGCACACACGTTTGCATGTCTTAATTAAGCGGGCATATGTAAGCAAAAACATGTAGCTAGCTAGTAGGCAAAAACAGAGAATTTGTAGTACAAGAAAGTGTGACTCACTCGAAGTTGTAAGGAAGTAGTATATCTTCATTGTATTTGAGGCCCTTCAAGAACTCTAGCATGCTGTCCTCTACCTGCTTTTCATAATACTTGCTCATTTTCCATGTGAATTGATTAACGGTGTTTGGGTCAATGAACCCAATGCCATAGCATCCACCTTTTCTCATTTCATACATCTTCATCCTGCATAATACCACAGAAAAGAATATAGTGAGGATAATTACAGGTAATGATTGATCAAAAGGATCACTATAGCTAGCTTGAGACTTAAATTAATTACAGAAAGAAATCACTTACAGACAATAGCAACTGACGATAGATTTGTCGACTGCGTCTTGATTGTATAACTGAAACAGTTCAGAATACTCAACGGCCACAGCTTTCTCATGGTAGTAATGATCCTTCTTGACATACACCATGAGGGACTCTCGATCGGATCTCTTGGTAATGTCCATGTACCATTGATGCAATTCATACATTCTCGTTGGGAGCTTCTTGACATCTTCTGGCTTGACCAAAGGTTGGCCCCGGACATATTTCCGTTTTATTTCCTCCTCTGTAATCACAGGCATGTCCTCGATCTCGAGGAGTTGTCCAACAGTGATCTTGAGTTCTTCAGCCTGCATTATATGCTCATGGGTTATTACCACATCGCCCACCTCGGGAACGTAAACTGTTTGGCCACAATAATATTGGGCGCGCGTACTGCCACGTGTTGTCGGCACAACAAGCGGGGGGGTCGATTGCGCCGCCTGTTCTCCTAGCTGGGCAACGGTTTTCCCGCATTTTTCGACAGCTGCTTGTTGTTTGCTCGAGCTCGAGCTCGCCTCCTTCTTTAGACGTTGTCGATGTAACTTCCTGATGTGGCGCTCATAGTCTGTGTCAACAGGCTTATGAGCTGGTGGTTGAGCCATACGAATGAAGTGGTCAACTACTTCCATAGGCACTTTCTCCCTTGGCGGCGGTGGCGGTTTCAGTCCAAAATGGGCGTCGACTTCTGCCCGCACTATGGCATTGGTTTGCTCCTCGGTCCTGTCGTAAGCCCTCACAGGAAGAGGAGTAGTGAGGTTTGGACCATATTTATATCGCTTGCCTCCGCCTGTACTTCCTGTACTATGACCTCGACTGGTACCGCTACGCACCATAGCTGCGGGGTGTCTCTTCTGCGATTGCTGAGGCGGCGGAGACGGCTGACGGGGCTGAGTTGGACGAGGAGGAGTGGCCTGAAGCTGTGCCGGACTTGGAGGAGGAGTGGCTTGACACTTTGCCGGACTTGGAGGAGGAGGAGTGGCGTCACGCGTTGGTGGACTTGGAGGAGCGGGAGTCTGCTGACTCGGTGGCGGACTTCGACGAGGAGTCGGGTGACGCGGTGTCGGTGGCCTTCGAAAAATGATGCAATCCTTTCTCCATAGGATGATACGATGTTTGGCATCTCCGAGTGTGTGCTCCTCATCACCTCCAGGAATGTCAAGCTCTAGCCCCGAATATTGGTCCACCACCTCATCAACCAAGACACGAGCATAGCCCGCTGGAATCGGGTTGCAATGGAAGGTTGCCTCGGGGGAATTTGAAAAAGCAACGGTGTCCGCCACCTTCATGGATATGTTCTTCATTTTGAAGTGTAGCTCGCAGTTAGTGTTCTCCGTGATGTCATCCACGGGGTATCTATCCAGCACTACTGCGTCGCCCGGGGCGGATCCCACGCTGCTTCTCGGCAAGGATGGGGCGGTGGTATCCAATGCTGGATCATCCGCTAGGTGCTGCAGCTGCTGAGACCCCCTTTGCTGGCTAAGTGAGTCGATCTGCTCCTGCTGCCGCTGGAATTTAGCTGCCAATTCCGCTTGACTTGCTTCTAGGCCTTGAAGGCGTTCATAGTCGAGCTTCCTTTGCTCCTCCTCCATCTTCCTCTTCTTCTCCTCCGCAATCTTCTTTCTCGCACGGGTTCTGTAGTCGGCGTTCCAGTCCGAAAACCCCTCATACCACGGAATAGCGCCCTTGCCTCGTGTTCTTCCCGGGTGTTCAGGATTTCCCAGGGCACGCGTAAGCTCGTCGTTCTCTCTGTTGGGCTGGAACACCCCCGATCGAGCCTCTTCTATTGCAACAAGTAGCGCATCGTCGGCTCCGTTCAGACATGCCTTCGTCGAAACATTGCCTGTCTTCGGGTCCAACTCCCCCCCATGCGCATAGAACCAAGTCTTGCACCTGGGGGGCCAGCTCTTACTAACCGGAGTGACACCGGCATCCTCCATCTCTTTCTCAGACTTATCCCACTTAGGCATTGCCACCGCGTAGCCACCTGGCCCCAGCTTATGGAACTTATCCTTTTTTCGGCATTCTTCTTGTTTATTCTCGACCGTTCCTTAGCTAATTCTGAATCCTTGAATTTCACGAAATCGTCCCAATGAGCACTTTGATTCTCTAGTATCCCCTCGAATACTGGAGTCTTCCTTCCTCCCTTGACGTACTTCTCCCACGTCATTCTCTTGTGGTTCTTGAATGCAACCGCCATCTTCCTAAAAGCAGCGTCCTTGACTTTCCGCACGTCTACTTCTGTGAAATTATCTGGTAAGGTGAAATGTTCCATGAGAGTATCCCAAAGCAGATTTTTTTGCTTCTCGTCGACAAAAGTAACATCTGGACGTGGATTTGCTGGCTTTCTCCATTCTTGAAGGGAGATCGGGAGTTGGTCCTTCACAATAACTCCGCACTGACGAACGAACTTGTCCGCAATCTTCTTAGGCGCTAATGGTTCGCCATTAGGTCTGATTGCCTCGATATTGTACTTTACGCCCTCCTTCAACTTTTTGTTCGGGCCTCGTTTCGTCCTTTTCCCTGAAGATTTGCTCGATCCGGATGGCTGAAAGAAGAAAGATCGATTCGTTAATATATCTTCAACTCATTTAAAACATGCGATGATCACCAGATTCCTGCTTATATAAATATATATACCTCGCCGGTGTTTGTTGTTTCAGGATCAACATGTTCTTCGTCGTAGTTCATGACTTCATCTTCTCGGTCGTCGCGATCGAATATCATATCACCCTCTCCGGTGTTGTTTAGAAATTCGGAGCCGTCAAAATCTTCTTCATTCTGATCATCATCTGGCCCGCGTATGATATCGAGCATGGTCTGTTCTCTCTCTCTGTCGGTATTGTCCGCCATAGCTTTTATTTAACTATGCCAAAAGAAGTATAAAACAATTTAGTATAATCTCGAATGATAGATATAATCTCGAATACATCGTCTCGAATAATAGATATAATCTCGAATACATCATCTCGAATAATAGATATAATATTGAATACATCACTAGCTAGCTAGCTAGCAAGCTTAAAGATCGAATAGTACAGAGTAATCTAGGCCACTCGCGGTTCCTGAGGTGCGGGCGGTGGACACCCAAAGAGAAGGAACCATCACTCGATCATAGCTCGGGTGATCTCCCCAAAGAACCTGCCAGGTATTGGAGAACCTGACGTCCATAGCAGCCATGTAGCGATGGACGTGCTCGTCCTCCTCCCTGACACGGCGACGTACCACCTCCGGCGGGGCCGGCTCCCTCCGCACCGAAAGTGGCCCACGTGAATGCCACCAAAGGAGATGAGGGTCGACGACGGGACCCGGGGCTGGGTTCCTCATCAAGCGTCGCGCCCCTGAAGGTAGCATCTCCCAGTGCCAGCCCGGCGGAGCCCAGTCCCGGACATGGGTCCTCTGAAGCAGGACGTCGTCGCGGACGTGTCGACGGCGAGGATGCGGGCCGGGCATCGTCGACAACAAAATACTATATGCCACAAAAGTAAAGTAACATTATTTAAATGATGGATTGTGATGATTTCATATATGCAAATTCTAAATTTTATAACTAAAAATATAAGAAACTAAAAAAACATCGATCATCGTCTAACAATTTGAAATTAATCTAATTCATCTAGCTAGCTAAAACTAACATTTCCAAAATTTCTAACATTTCTATATAACTAACATTTCTATAACATTTGACATTATATATATTATAACTAACATTTCTACATACTATTTGACATTAATCTAATCTAATTAATTAATTCATCTAAAACTTTGTATGAAAAACAGAAAAACAGAAAAAACTAAAAGCTAAAAACAGAAAAATTGTGTGTGTGCGCGTCTAGTGTGTGTAGTGTGTGTGTGTGTGTGCGGGCGCGTGTGTGTGTGCGCTACGGTCGGCGCCGGCGCCGGCGCCGGTGTGCGCTACGATCGATTGGAGGGAGGAGAGGGGCCGGGGGAGGGGCTCACAGCGCGCGCGGGCAAGGTCGAGGCGACGGCGACGGCGAGGGCGAGGTCGATCCAAAGGCGACGGCGACGGCGAAGGAGGGGATCGGCGACCGGGACGGCGACGGGGGTGCCGCGGAGTCGACGGGGACGACGCGACGAGGACGGCGGCATCGCGGAGTCGACGGGGATGGCGCGACGGGGGCGGCGATGGCGCGGGACGGGGCAGCGGCAGAGAGAAGTGGGAGATGAGAAACTAAAATTTTTCGAAGTGTTTCTTATATAGGGGACACCTTTAGTACCGGTTGGAGCCACCAACCGGTACTAAAGGCCTGTTTTGGCCAGGCCAAGCGGGGGGGAACACCCCCCTTTAGTACCGGTTCCTGGCTCCAACCGGTACTAAAGGCCCCCCCTTTAGTACCGGTTGGTGCCACGACCCGGTACTAAAGGGGGTGCGCTGCCAGGCGAGGGGCGCAGAAGTTTAGTCCCACCTCGCTAGCCGAAGGGCGCTCACACCTGCTTATAAGCCCCGCCGCCGCTGCTGTCTCGAGCTCCTCTCTAAAGCAGGCCTTCTGGGCCTACCTCTGCTACTCTGCCCTGTGGGGCCTATTGGGCCTGCGGGCCTGCATCCTGGCCCAACAAAAGGTTGGGTTTCTAGTCGTATGCAGGCCGCTGTGGCCCGGTAGGTGGGCTTTTTTCATTTAGTTTTTTCTTTTCTGCTTTATTTATTTTGTTTTATTTATTTTTAGTTGTTTTTTGCTGTATTTAGAGTTTCTTTGTGAATATTTTTGATAGTTTTTAGAAACTTTCAGTTCGTGCCGGTAGTTTTTAAATTTGAATAGTTTAAATTTTGAATTATTTGAAATTTGTGTGAATCACTAGTTTGTGAATAACTTAACTTTAAAAATACATTTTCCAGTGATTCTTTTTTATTATGTTTAATATTAGTGTGTTTTATCATTATATTCAATTTGGTAATGCTTAAGTTATTTAAAAATGAAATGCCTTTGTAACGGATGAGTTTTCGTCCGAAACCCTGATACTTCGAAACAGATTGTCCATTTTGTACACGAAGTGTATCCAGTTTTTGCGGTAACCCTCTCTACTTTTTTGCACATGCTATGTGGGTGAAATTATGATACCATGCCAACTTTCATCCTTTTCTGAGTTCATTTGAAATGCTTTTCAATTTCAGGGTCATTTAGCTGAAAAAATCAATAAATGCATGAAAGAATTTGCTTGCACATAAAATTTCTTTGCGTTTCAAATGCCAAAACACATAACTAGCTACCCTAACTATTACAGAGATTCCCTCCTGGGTGTGAAACACAGAAGAAAGTGATGATAGCTAAGCCGATCACATCCCAGATCTTTGGGTGTGAAACTTTTTCTTCGCGTGTGTCCCTTTGCGTCGTAGCCATGGAAAATCTTCATCATTTAACGGGATGCTCGGGTCAATATTCACTGTGATGGAGCAATTTCATCAAACTTTTCATAATCTTCTGACTTGTCTGTCTTGTCATCCACTCCCACGATGTTTGTCTTCCCAGAAAGAACTATGTGCCGCTTTGACTCATCGTACGATGCATTCGCTTCCTTATCTTTTCTTTTTCTTGGCTTGGTAGACATGTCCTTCACATAGAAAACCTGTGCCACATCATTGTCTAGGACGAATGGTTCGTCTGCATACGCAAGATTGTTGAGATCTACTGTTGTCATTCCGTACTGCGGGTCTTCCGTTACCCCGCCTCGTGTCATATTGACCCATTTGCACCGAAACAAAGGGACCTTCAAACCACGTCGATAGTCAAGTTCCCATATGTCCTTTATATAACCATAATATGTTTCCTTTCCCGTCTTGGTTTCTGCATCAAAGCGGACACCACTGTTTTGGTTGGTGCTCTTCTTATCTTGGGCGATCGTGTAAAATGTATTACCATTTATCTCGTACCCTTTGAAAGTCATTATATTCGAAGATGGTAACTGGGACAGCAAGTACAGGTCATCTTCAATAGAGGTGTCATGCATGGTACGTGCTTGCAACCAGCTGGCGAAACTCCTGGTTTGTTCACGTGTAATCCAGTCATCAGACCGCTCCGGGTGTTTGGAGCGTAGCAAATTCTTGTGTTCATCCATATACGGAGCCACCAAGGTGGAATTCTGTAGAACTGTGTAGTGTGCTTCAGTGAGAGAATGTCCGTCCATACATATTATTTGTTCCCCTCCTAGCGTGCCTTTTCCATCCAGTCTGCCCTTATGCCGCGATTCAGGAACACCAATCGGCTTAAGGTCAGGAATAAAGTCAATACAAAACTCAATGACCTCCTCATTTTGACGGCCCTTGGAGATGCTTCCTTCTGGCCTAGCACGGTTATGAACATATTTCTTTAAGACTCCCATGAACCTCTCAAAGGGTAACATATTGTGTAGAAATAGAGGACCCAAAACGTTAATCTCTTCTCATAGGTGAACTAGGACGTGCGTCATGATGTTGAAGAAGGATGGTGGGAACACCAACTCGAAACTGACAAGACATTGCACCAAATTATTCTGTAACCTTGATATGATTTCTGGATCGATTACCTTCTGAGAGATTGCATTGAGAAATGCACATAGCTTCACAATGGCTAATCGAACGTTTTCCGGTAGAAGCCCCCTCAATGCAACCGGAAGCAGTTGCGTCATAATCACGTGGCAGTCATGAGACTTTAGGTTCTGGAACTTTTTCTCTGCCATGTTTATTACTCCCTTTATATTCGACGAGAAGCCAGACGGTACCTTAATACTGAGCAGGCATTCAAAGAAGATTTCCTTCTCTTCTTTGGTAAGAGCGTAGCTTGCATGACCCTGATGTATGCCGTCTTTTCCGTGCATACGTTGCTGGTCCTCCCGTGCCTCAGGTGTATCTTTTGTCTTCCCATACACGCCCAAGAAGCCAAGCAGGGTCACACAAAGATTCTTCGTCACGTGCATCACGTTGATTGCGGAGCGGACCTCGAGGTCTTTCCAATAGGGCAGGTCCCAAAATATAGATTTCTTCTTCCACATGGGTGCGCGTCCGTCAGTGTCATTCGGAACAGGTTGTCCACCAGGACCCTTTCCAAAGACCACCTTCAAATCCTTGACCATATCATGTACATCAGCACCAGTATGGTGGCGAGGCTTCGTCCGGTGATCTGCCTCACCTTTGAAATGCTTGCCTTTCTTTCTTACGGGATGCCTGCTCGGAAGAAATCGACGATGTCCCAGGTACACATTCTTCTTACAATTAGCCAAATATATACTGTCGGTATCGTCCAAACAGTGCGTGCATGCGCGGTATCCCTTGTTTATCTGTCCTAAAAGGTTACTGAGAGCAGGCCAATCATTGATGGTCACGAACAACAACGCCTTTAGGTCAAAATTTTCCCCCATGTGCTCATCCCATGCACGTACACCTGTTCCATTCCACAGTTGTAAGAGTTCTTCAACTAATGGCCTTAGGTACACATCAATGTCGTTGCCGGGTTGCTTAGGGCCTTGGATGAGCACTGGCATCATAATGAACTTCCGCTTCATGCACAACCAAGGAGGAAGGTTATACAAACATAGAGTCACAGGCCAGGTGCTATGGTTGCTGCTCTGCTCCCCAAAAGGATTAATGCCATCTGCGCTTAGACCAAACCATACGCTCCTTGCGTCATCTGCAAACTCCTTCCCGTACTTTCTTTCGATTTTTCTCCACTGCGACCCGTCAGCGGGTACTCTCAACTTTCCGTCTTTCTTACGGTCTTCTCTGTGCCATCGCATCGCCTTGGCATGCTCTTTGTTTTGGAACAAACGTTTCAACCGTGGTATTATAGGAGCATACCACATCACCTTGGCAGGAATCTTTTTCCTGGGGCACCGGCCCTCGACATCACCAGGGTCATCGCGGAAGATCTTATAGCGCAATGCACCACATACCGGGCAAGCGTTCAAATCCTCGTACTCACCGCGGTAGAGGATGCAATCATTAGGGCATGCATGTATCTTCTGCACCTCTAACCCTAGAGGGCAGACAACCTTCTTTGCTTCGTACGTACTCTCGGGCAATTCGTTGTCCTTTGGAAGCATATCCTTTATCATTAGCAGCAACTTTCCAAATCCCTTGTCAGATACACCATTCTCTGCCTTCCATTGCAGCAATTCCAGTGTGGTGCCCAGCTTTTTCTTGTCACCTACGCAATTCGGGTACAACAATTTTTTGTGATCCTCTAACATGCGCTGCAACTTCTTCTTCTCCAAATCACTTGCGCAGTTTCTCTTTGCATCGGCAATGGCCCGACGTAGATCATCAATGGGCTCATCTGATGCCTCTTCTTCAGCTTCTTCCCGCATTGCCGGCTCAGCTTCTTCCCGCATTACCGGCTCAGCTTCTTCCCCCATTGTTGTATCATCGTATTCAGGGAACCCATGGCCAGGATAGCTGTCATCGTCCACTTCTTCTTCATTGTCTTCCATCATAACCCCTCTTTCTCCGTGCTTGGTCCAAACATTATAATGGGGCATGAAACCGGTCTTAAATAGGTGGACGTGAATGGTTCTTGACGTAGAGTAATTGTGACCATTCTTACAGCGAGCACATGGACAAGGCATAAAACCATCCGCCCGCTTGTTTGCCTCAGCCGCAAGCAGAAAAGTACGCACGCCCTCAACGAACTGGGGAGAGCATCGGTCATCGTACATCCATTGCCGGCTCATCTACATTACACAACACCGAATAGACCAAATTAATACAAGTTCATACATAAAGTTCATACAACACTTAAATGCAACAAACAAATAACTCTCTAGCTAAAGCATTTAAATGCAACAACAAATACGATCAAGATCGCAACTAAGGTAACAATGGATCCAACAGCATAATGATACCAAGCCTCGCTATCGATGGCATATTTTCTAATCTTTCTAATCTTCAAGCGCATTTTCTCCATCTTGATCTTGTGATCATCGACGACATCGGCAACATGCAACTCCAATTCCATCTTCCCCCTCAATTCTTTTCAATTTTTCTTTCAAGTACTCATTTTCTCTTTCAACTAAATTTAACCTCTCGGCAATAGGGTCGGTTGGAATTTCAGGTTCAGATACCTCCTAGAAAAAATTTCTATGTCAACTTGATGGGCATAATTTGTCATAAACACGAAATGCAACTAGTTTTAAAAGAGAATATACATACCACATCCGAATCATAACAAGGACTAGGGCCGACGGGGGCGGATATCAAAACCATGGCACTATATGTATAACAAACAACGTACTGGTAAGATAATTATACGAGTAACTATATATCCAAATCACACACATCAATTTTTATATAAAATTTCATGAACAAGAGGCTCACCACAAGGTGGTGCCGGCGACGGGACGGTGCGGGCGATCGACGGTGGCTACGATGGAGATTTAGAAGGTACTAAGTAAACCACACCTACATATGCAAACTAAGTGTTATTTTTGACCTGAAATTGCATATAAATCAAATACTAGCACATATATATATATCCTCCCAAATTACTAAACTCACAAATTAATCACTATATAAACCAATGCAAGAGCTAATCTAGCAATGAGAGATGAAAGGACAAAGTTGCTAACCTTTGTGATCATTTGAATGGATGAGGGCCTTCAAATCTTGACAAATTTTGGGCAAATTTTGTGATGAACTCGAGAGGAAGAAGGGAAGAATAGAGGAGAGGGCCAGAGAGGGGAAAGGGGGAAGAACAGAGTGCTGGTGGACGAAGGGTTTATATAGGACGACCTTTAGTACCGGTTCGTGGCACGAACCGGTACTAAAGGTGCTGGAGGGGCCCCAGTCTGACAACATCCTGCCACCACTCTCATTAGTACCGGTTCGTGGCACGAACCGGTGCTAAAGGTTCGCCACGAACCAGTACTAATGAAAGCGGCCCGGCTAGCCGTTGGAACCGGCACTAATGTACATTAGTGCCGGCTCAAATACAAACCGGCACTAATGTGCTTCACGATTGACCCTTTTTCTACTAGTGTTAGGAAAAACATAACCATCTTTGATTAACGAGCTAGTCAAGTAGAGGCATACTAGTGACACTCTGTTTGTCTATGTATTCACACATGTATTATGTTTCCGGTTAATACAATTCTAGCATGAATAATAAACTTTTATCATGATATAAGGAAATAAATAATAACTTTATTATTGCGTCTAGGGCATATGTCCTTCACCTGGGCCATGCAAGGACGCGTGGCAGTCATTGGACGCGTGGCAGTCATTGGACGCGGTTTATTTCCCATTGGCTAGTGGGTAGGGTGTTTTTACTCTCCATCTTGCTACCTCTCGTTTC
Source organism: Triticum urartu (assembly GCF_003073215.2). Classification (NCBI taxonomy): domain Eukaryota; kingdom Viridiplantae; phylum Streptophyta; class Magnoliopsida; order Poales; family Poaceae; genus Triticum; species Triticum urartu. The sequence goes on from NC_053028.1 coordinate 14,260,025, forward strand.
TTCTTTCTTGTGTGTGTGCGTATATATATATATATATATATATATATATATATATATATATATATATATATATATATATATATATATATATATATATATATATATATATATATATATATACATTTCTATCCATTTTCGCGACAAGTAATTCGGGACGAAGGGAGTACAAAAAAGATGGTGCTCTTGCAGGTTTTTCAAAAAAAACATGTAGCGAAGAAGTGAGCCGCCACTCAGCATGAAACGATGTTAGCCCCTCAAGAAAATGTCATCATTTTTCCGAGGTCTTCGATTACGAGAAACATTTGATATGGGATTCTTTAACGGCAACCCGCAAAAAATCCCTCTCGCACAAACCTTAGCCGTCATCTACGCATTTTGAGCGTTTTCAGATGAGGACCACCTTGTGGCCCACAGCAATGAACGTGTTTTGGGTTGGTGTGTGTCTCCCACGGTAACGATTGCTCCTGAACAGGAGAATGCGTTTAGGGAGGCAACCACCATCTTTGTGGGAGCCGTTCTTACTATGATCGGAGACAAGCTTGTGGACACATATCTTCATATGCACATTGCCAAGAATTTATGGGATCCGCTCGAAGCTAAGTTCGGCGCAACCGATGCTGGAAGCGAGTTGTATGCTATGGAGCAGTTCGATGATTACAAAATGGTTGATAGCCGTTTTTTATTGGAAGAGGCCCATGAGATAAAATGCATCGCTAAGGAGCTAGAGCTCCTGAAGTGTGAGTTACCGGACAAGTTTGTCGCGTGTTGCATTATTGCAAAACTCCCTTCTGGATGGAGGAACTTTACTACTTCTCTCAAGCACTTGAGACGTGAATTCTCTGTTGAGGATGTCATTGGTCATCTAAGTGTTGAGAAGAATCAAGAGTGAAGGACTTAGATGTGAAAGGGGTAGAGGGTTCTTCTAGCGCCAATGTGGTGCAGAAGAACTTCCACAAGTTCACGGGAAAGAACTCTGTGCAGCAAAATACTACCTTTAAAAAGAAGGGTAAGAAGAAAGACAAAAAGAGAGATAGCTGCTTTACTTGTGGTTCAAAGGAACATTGGGCAAACAAGTACAAGAAGTCAGGACAAGACGCAAAGTATGTCAATGTCACTCTGAGCAACAATGATGGGGCATCTGGGTATGGTAATCTTTTTACCGTACTTTCAGTTTGTCAGTCCACCGATTGGTGGGTTCACACTGAGGCCAACATTCATGTGTGTGCTGATGTGTCTTTGTTTTCTTCTTACCAGGTCGCACGAGATTGTTCCGTCCTGATGGGGAATGGCTCGCATGCTTCTGTTCATGGTGTTGGCATGGTAGATCTAAAGTTTACTCCGGGAAAGATCGTGCAACTGAAGAAACGTGCAGCATGTCCCCGCCATCAAGAAAAATCTCGTTAGTGGCTCCCTTCTATGTAAAGAAGGGTTTAAGTTAGTATTTGAGTCTAACAAAATAGTCGTATCTCAGTATGGACTATTTGTTGCAAAATGATATGATTGTGATGGTTTGTTCCGCCTTTCCTTGGAGGATTTCTGTAATAAAGTCGTGAAACAAATTCATTCTAATGTGAACGAATGTGAGGTTTGGCATTCACGTCTTTTTCACATAAGTTTCGGTTGTATGACGCGGTTAGCTAAGATAAATCTAAGCCGGATTTGCATATAAACATGACAGATTTCAGTACATTTACATCAACGGTGCTAGTTGATTATATAGGTATAATTAATAACTAATCTAAATCGCCACATGCGGATCCCTTTGTCTTCCTCATGTCTGGTAGCCAGATCAACGGACTACCGGGAGCCCCGGAAGTATATGCTTCGGTGCAAAGGACAACTCACTACCCTACCACTCATTAGAGTGGAACCCTCGGCTGATGCTTCAGCAGGAGGGGAAGGCGGCGCCTCCGCTTCCGTGAAGTCCATGTGGGATCAACGGAGGTCCTCAAAAGAGAAAAACCAGGCAAGACACCGGCTGTGTACACCCGTGTCGCCTAGGCGGTGGCCTTCATGGGACCCAAGCAACTCTCGTGTTCTAATTCTCCTCGATGATGGCGGCAGACGCGGAGGCGTCGGCCATCGATTCTTCACTCTCCACGCACCCGGACATCTGTCGTTGCTTGCATGGTGCAGTTGCTCACGGGTGTGTGGGAGCATGCACGAGAGGCGCGGTCACACGCACGGGAGGTGCGACCGCCGGCAGGGGAGACGCGGGCGTCGACGACAGCGATAGCGCCCGTGCCGCCGTGCTCCCTGCCATGCCGGCGTGGAGCAACTCGCCACTCCTCATCGTGTGGCCCTGGATCGGGGAGTTGCTGATCTATGCGGTGGCTTGGGGCGGCAACTTGCTCCAGCGGGTCAGGTGTGGGAGGTGGAGCAGCGAGCTACCTCACTCGTATCGGGTGGGCTCAACGGGCCACCCAGCCAGCTTGTATGCCGGAGAACTGCTCTTCGAAAGCAATCGAAAGAGTGGTGATGGAGGAGGTGTGGGGGAGAGGCAGAGGGGTGTGGTTCTTGGCTGGTGTCTGGCCTTGTTTAAATAGAGGACAGACGATAGGAGTTCGGCCGGTGTTGCGTTTAATGCCGGCCCACTCATCAACAGACGTGTGGCCGGTGTAGGTTTCACGCCTTCCACTTAGGGTTAATGGAGGCGTACGAATGTGGCGAGGGGGCGTGTTCTGCCTGGCGTGCGGTGGTCGGAGTCCTCAGCCGACGCGCCGCTGCAATGGCGGAGGCAGTGACAGGTCGCGTCCGCCTAAGCCGTCTTCATCAATGCGGAGTGGTGCACTCTACAGCCGCATGAATGCTGGCAGCTGGCACCGGGCGGGAGCGCACGCAGGCTAGAGAGGGGTCTTTCGGTGTGCCATGGCGGTCAGAAGTGGGCTTGGGATCGATCGGGACTCCCACAAACCTCCCCACTTGAGCCTCCGGTTTGCGAGAGAAATCGCGTTTGGACCGCCCCACCGACCGATTCAGGTCGGCATTGGATGACCTCTGTAGTCCGGACAGTGTGCTCCGGATGGTTGCGGAAGGTTTGCGAGTCCGCCTTGGAGATGCCCTAACCTTGGAGGTGGGGGTTATGCTCCTTGAAAAAATAACATAGCCTTATCTTCTCCTTCTGCCATATTTTCCTTAGCCTAGCTTATTTATTTTAGAGTGAATTCCACTTTTTACTCCTTAGTTATGCATTTTTGACACTAATTACCCTGTCGAATGAAAAATCATCAAGATTACCCCTTTTAAAAGCTTTGAAACCTTGTTTTTTTATGCGTGTCTATTGGGCAAGGTGTAAGGTGTTGACCAGAGTTTAAAAATATCAAGACGAGGAGGATTTGAACATATGGGTAAGAGAAATCTGAACATGAATATCGATTATGCCCTCAGATCTTTACGCATTTTACCGTGCCACGTCGGCGTAACATGCCGGTACTATCTAACAGAAACAAGCAAAGTGCTAAACTGGGGTAAAACTGTGTTCAAAATCTTCTAAATGAAATATTTGGTAGAAGTTGCACTAAATAGGGTAATATGTGTCACAAATGCAGAACTGCAGAGTAAAAAGTGGAATTCACTCTTTATTTTACATATGCTACCTTTTCTTATCCTACAAATGATGATAGCATATGACCCAAGTCGAGTAAATTGCAAAAGCCCTTCACATTTCGGGACCTTAATTCAGAAAACCACAACCATTCGATTTTTTTTTTAAAACCCGTTACCATTGTGCTGACAGTTTTTAAAAAACACTGATAGGTAACTAAATACATGTTAACAACGTTTCTTATAGATGGGGCCCACGGTAAGTGATGACGTGGCAGCGAAATCTGACGGTGTTTGTTTTGTACCATAATCTGCACAAGGGACCCACACGTCAGCCTCTACACTTGTTTCTTCTCCACCGGCGTTGGCAGGAAAAAGATAGCACGTCCGCATCTGACCGGTCACCGGCGCACCATCGGATTCAGCCGCCGGCCGGCTCGCAAGTCTCAGCCTCTGCGGTCTTCCTCCACCTCCTCCCTCTTTGTTTCAACATGTCAGCAGCAGCAGCCATGGCCAGGCACTGGGACGCGAGCAGCCATGCAAGAGCGCGAGCTGCTGCAGCGGCCACGGCCACACACGGGGCGCGAGCAGCAGAACCGTCGCACCCGGGCGCGCGAGCTGGAGCACCGGCCGTGCCCGGGCACGCGAGCAGCAGCGGCGACCTTTCACGGGGGTACGAGAAGCAGCACCAGCCACGCCCGTGCGCGTGAGCATCAGCAGTGCCACGCAAGGGAGCACGAGCTACCGCCTGCTTCAGAGCACGGGCGCGCCGCAGTGGTGGCCGGGGCGCGAGCTCCGCCCCTCACTCCGACTACCCCGTGGGCGCCCTGGTCCGGCGCCGACTCTCAGCCCATGGCCGCACCGTGTCGCACTCTGTCGCCCGCGGACCATTCCTGCACCGCGGCCGCCGGTGTTGTGCTCCGGGCACTGGCGAGCTGGGCGGCCGACGTCATGCTTGCTAGGTGTTCGATGAAATTATTTCAGAGTTTCTAACGGCCGTCTCCTCACTCTGTTTGCCCATGCCACGTCGACCTAACAATGGGACCTACTTGTCAGACTAGGCGGCAAACAACTCTTATCAATCAATAAGTGTTTTTTGAAAACTGTCAGCACAATGATAACAGGTTTTTAAATACAAACTGAATGGTGATGGTTTTCTGAATTAGTGTCCCCAATTGTGATGGGTTTTTGCAATTTACTCGACCCAAGTCACATCACAAGTTCGCCTAGTGCATCCCAGCTCTTCTTCTCTTCCCTCTCCCAAAAAAGGCTCCGTCTTATCCCTCTTGTCGAGCATATCTAATCCTAAGCAGTTCTCAAAAGAAAATCTAAAAATAAGCTAAGTCTCGGCGACAAATGATTTCACGGTAGTTGTTTGCACGTTCTTTGGTACAGAAATGCCCGAAATGGGGCCGAAATGGTATAAGTACATACCGACCAAACCTACCTTAAATAATAGTACTAATGTTTCTGCGTAGGTTCTATATATTGGACGTCAATGAGCAGCACGATCGATAGCCTAGCTACAAGTCAACACACTCTTTTCTACATTTGTCATATGTCATGTATTGAAGAGCTAAATAGAGGATCTCATGTGCTCAACGTAGCTAGTTACAAGGATGACAAAAGACATGAAATTCCTTTGGAATAGAAGACCGCAGAAAATCGACAACCAGCTGCATGTGTTGCGTACTGCACAATCCACTTACGCATGCCTTTCTCCTCCTTGCGGGCATCGTCTTGAAACGGACTACAACTAGGAGACCGATAGTTGTTGGTGGCTGGTTCATCGAGGCCAGGGGCGTCAATGTCTGTTTGGCAATGATGATGGCGTCAAGATGAGTTGGGGTCGCGGCCTGGGCTCTGGTAGTCTGTCTATCCGGCGTGTCCGATGTGCTGTTCCGTGGTTGTTTATTTGTTCTGGAGTTGAAGCTGCGATGGATTGTGTCTAGGTGCTGACGACGACAGGCAAGCCCTACATATTTCCCTTGCAAAGATTGTCATCAAAGTCGAAGTTGTCGTTCGCTGGCCTGTGGCATGTGGCCAGGTTGGCCGGTGGTGTCCATTTTCTGGGCTGACTTGTATTGGTTTTAGTTTGGTTTTCTACAAATTAACCTGGCAATTCTTACTCTCTCTTACTCAAAGAAATGGCAAGTTTTTTGTCTCGTTTAAAAAAAATAGGTATGTGCAAATTGATTACAGTGACCGCGCGCGGCTCGTGCATGTGTTGCGTGCCGACACCCACACATGGACGTGCTGAGGGACAAAGAGATAGGGCTGCATGAAAAGTTCGAGACTCGTGAGCCGCTCGAGATCGAATCGTTTTTTGGCTCGATTCGAGATCGACTCGAAAAAAAAAACAAGCTGAACACTTTATGTAGCTCGGCCGAGAAACGAGCCGATCTTGAGCCAATATCAGCTCGCGCGATTTTAACTCGATAGCTCGACATAATATTATTATGTTAAATAATGATGACATATATTAAATGCAAATAAAATAATTTGATACCGTATATGATGTCCATGATTTTTTTTATTTACCAGCAAACATGGAAACTTAATTAAGTGCAGAGAAGATTTAAGCCTAATTATGATACATCATCGACTATGTTAAATATCCTGATTTCTTTTTGGCAAAAGTTCCACTATATGCACATTAGTTTCCTTGTTTTTTGGTCACGAAGACCATGATTTACTGCTAGTTGGCCCACAATACCAAGATGAGCCATTCCGAGAATAACGAGATGGTTGTATAAAGTTTTGTCCTTATCTATTTGGAATACTTGCCATATAAATATTTACCGTCTCATTTAGCAAAACTAGCTCGAGATTGGCTCGAAATTATTATAAACTGAACACGAGTCATGTTCTACAGCTCACGGAAGTCGTAGCTAGAGTGAAAACCAATGAGGGTGCTCAAGCAAGGCGGTAGCCCTTTGTGAAGATGTCAAGGTAGCCAGGACGTGAAAACCGACAAGGTTGCTCAAACAAGGCGGTAGCCCTTTGTGTCGATGTTAAGGTAGCCAAGAGGTGAAAACCGACAAGGTTGCTCAAGTAAGGCGGTAGCCCTTTGTGCCGATGTCAAGGTAGCCAGGAGATGTAGCCGTTGTCATGGTAGTCATGCGAGGGATGTCGTGGTTGATGTCGAGTCGGGGTGACCGGCATCAAGGTAGTCGCCGTGGACCGGGAAGAAGATCGGCGGCGGCGGCTATTGCGGTTAGGTTTGGAGCACGACAACGACGACCTGAGGAGGTGGCATAGGCTAGGTTACGAGCGCATTGGCGGTGCTTGATGTAGGCAAGGAAGAACCCGACAGCATGATGAATACCGACGCGGACGGTGGCGTTCCCGCGCCTAGAATATGGCGCAATACATACCATATAGAAGACGACGCGCGTGGACGACTAAGTGGACCTCGTGCGGTGGCGCTACGGCCAGAAGGCACGACGCAGCGGCAGCGTGGGTCGGCGCGACGAAGGTGAAGACCTCAGGGCGGTGGCAGGTACCGCGTGCCACGCTCGCTCCTGCGCGAAGGGGCAATGCAGCGACAATGCGAGGGTCGATACAGCCACTGGGACAGCCTGGAGCGGACTGCCTCAGGGAGATATCGCCGATCGCGGGTCATGACGCTATGGCCTGAAAGGGGGATGCAGCAGCAGTGCCTAGGTCGATGCAGCCGTGAGGATGACCTCGGGGAGGCAGCTGCAGCCCGACGTGGCGACAGGCTGCCGCGTCGCGCGGGGCGGCCTGGTCCGAGAAGAGGCCAGGTGGTTACAGCAGTGTTGGAGTAGAGGCGTGCGGGGTCGATGGCGGCAGCGGGCGACGCAACCCGATTTTTTATCAGAAACCATAAAAGAAAACGCCGATCAATCGAATGGGGAGAAAGAAAAACCCCGATCAATAGATCGGGAAAAAGACTCAAGGCAGCCGGTCAACACGATCGACGAACAAACCCTAGGTATGGGCTGCGCGCCCCCCGGTGATGATCAGGGAGACCAACCACCCCAGGGGCGGTGCGATGCGAATGCTGCAACGGCAACTAGGGTTTTGATCGAGATTAGGCTGATACTATGTAGAAGGAATAGAGAGGGAGTTTGATGGAATTGTGTTGGATATATTGCTTGAGTCTCGTGAGCATATATATGGAAGTATATGATTCTTTTAAAGTACAAGACAAACTAAAATAATTTCTAGTCTATCCTATGTTTTCTTATAATCACAATACTTTTCTTTGAGGGGTAAGTATAATCACAATACTTACTAAATATGTTGGGCACCAATGGCATCTACCGTGAAGAGCTGGCCGTGGATGCCGGTGACGATTAGCTGATCGTCCCGTGATAGTATGTGGTGGCATGCCGCATGCGACAACGAGGCACTCGTAGCTGAGCCCAACATCTCTCAGTCAAACAGCGGCTCTCTCCCACTTTTCTATTCTCACTCCTCATAACTAGGCAGCTACTCGCTTCATTTCTTAATATACGTTTTTTTAAGATTCCAATGCAAACTATATATGAAGCAAAATGAGTGAATCTACACTTAAAATATGTCTATATGTTCGTATGTAGTTTTTACTGAAATCTCTAAACAGACTTATATTTAGGAACCGAGGGAGTATAAAAGAGCGAAAATCCCACTTAGGAAAAATACCCACTCGCACAAAGTTACAAAGAGGGAAAAAAGGAGCAGAGCGCCACCACAAGTATGCCACGCGTGCTGTAGAGGCGGTGGTACAACAAATGTTCAGGTGTCTCACTGTTGTCTTTGCTACACTGACTTAAATCCTGCTCCAAGCTAATACAAACCCTGGCCTAGCGGAACAAAGATAATTTGCATTACCAGACGGGCATGTCTCACTAGGGGCTCTCTTCCCGATGCCGTCTATTCTTAATATACTGTTTCCCTCTTCTTTTTTCTTGTATTATTTTGCCTAACAGTTGGGGAGTAGAGAAATGTGCCAAAATGACTCGTGCAATGTGAACAGAGCGTGACATGTCACTGGTGGTATATATATTTTAACGAATATACTCTTGGTAGCTGCAAAGATTTATTTTGGAAATACTTCAAAATACTAGTACTTCTTATATAATGAGTATGTCTCCCATGCTGAAGTTAGGCTGAACCTTTCAACGTACAACTCGAATGGTTAGACTCTAGGAATACACTCTTGGCAGTTGCATAAATTTATTTCAGAAATACTTCAAAATACTACTACTTCATATTTAATGACACTGTCTCCCATGCTGAACAGTGTAGGAAGTTAGATTGAACGGTCGACGTACAACTTGAATGGTTACACTTCAGTACAGGCAACAATGGAGACTGAGTTTGTAAGCAAAGTTTAAAATAGCAGGCTGCAAGACAGCTTCAAAGTAAGCTGAATCAGCCTTACATCCCACTAAAACCACTAAATTGTACATTTTTTCGCGAATACGCGAAGCTTGCGTGTCATTGCATTGATAGAAGGAGCAGAATGAGTACAAATAGGGGTACCACGAACACAGACAGACGTGAACATGGTGCCCGGAGCAGAAAGACAAGGGATGCTTGGCCGGAAGAGAAGATACAACACAGCTAAACCTACCATGCCCAAACAAAGAGCGGCAAAGACGAACAAAGGTCACCAACATTGTTGGAGCCAAGACCGCGGACACTGCTAGCGAGCAAGATAGCACATTCAAGATGGAAGACCATGCCGAGACGCCGTCGCCATCCGGTCCGACGTAACCGGACCTATGGTTTCCCCTGACGCACATAGGTGTCGTTTAGTGTGAGACCCTGCTAAAATAGCTATAGCATCACTATAGCCCGTTATTGAAAACTCTCAATCACTTTGAGCTATTTTTCTAAAATGCATTGAAAATGTACATATCCAGATTATCATAGGATTTCAGTTTAAGATATTACTCCATTTCTATGTTTACAAGGGAGAACAGGCTAGCTGTGGAGAAGAGGTGATACTCGATAGTATTGCATATCCTATCCTATATACCTAAATAGTTGGTCCCCATAATCTCAATTCTTTCAACATGCACACGTGCCACCCTACCACACATGTCATCTCATCATTCCATTAATTATTTCTCTCAACATTCATGTGACGTGTTATTTATAGTCTCTGTCAACATGGCACATCCCAAACCCCACATATGCCACCACATCAATCACGCTAATTATATTTCTCTCAACAAGCATGAAAAAAACTATATCTATTTTCAATTTCATATAAATTTCATCAAAATAGATTACAACCAATCCCCGCAGCAACGCGGGGTGTATCATCTAGTTTCACCAACCCATTGTCCACTAAGAGCAAGCTATCCTTGGAACCGTATTGCGTGGTGCCACTAGTTCGCAAAAGAATGATTGAATTAGCAAATACTAATTGTTTT